>NC_142940.1:8560818-8573318 GCF_046866305.1 Octopus bimaculoides | reverse complement strand
TGTCTGTGTGTGTGTGTGTGTGTGTGTGTGTGTGTGTGTGTGTGTGTGTGTGTGATATTTCTAGAAATGAGAAACAAGGATAAACGGAGAAAGCGAGATGTTCCTGCCGTGCACGCCAAAACCTTCATCGCAAAGAATTGCTCTACTGATACAAGATAACATAGACATTCTATATATACTCCGAGATTCTTCCATGCTACATCGTCGTCATTCCAATATCTTCATAACATTCTTCGCGATGTTCTTCACTCACGCACACATTATATGTGTATATATGTGTGTGTGTGTGTGTGTGTGTGTGTGTGTGTGTGTGATATTTCTAGAAATGAGAAACAAGGATAAACGGAGAAAGCGAGATGTTCCTGCCGTGCACGCCAAAACCTTCATCGCAAAGAATTGCTCTACTGATACAAGATAACATAGACATTCTATATATACTCCGAGATTCTTCCATGCTACATCGTCGTCATTCCAATATCTTCATAACATTCTTCGCGATGTTCTTCACTCACGCACACATTATATGTGTATATATGTGTGTGTGTGTGTGTGTGTGTGTGTGTGTGTGTGTGATATTTCTAGAAATGAGAAACAAGGATAAACGGAGAAAGCGAGATGTTCCTGCCGTGCACGCCAAAACCTTCATCGCAAAGAATTGCTCTACTGATACAAGATAACATAGACATTCTATATATACTCCGAGATTCTTCCATGCTACATCGTCGTCATTCCAATATCTTCATAACATTCTTCGCGATGTTCTTCACTCACGCACACATTATATGTGTATATATGTGTGTGTGTGTGTGTGTGTGTGTGTGTGTGTGTGTGATATTTCTAGAAATGAGAAACAAGGATAAACGGAGAAAGCGAGATGTTCCTGCCGTGCACGCCAAAACCTTCATCGCAAAGAATTGCTCTACTGATACAAGATAACATAGACATTCTATATATACTCCGAGATTCTTCCATGCTACATCGTCGTCATTCCAATATCTTCATAACATTCTTCGCGATGTTCTTCACTCACGCACACATTATATGTGTATATATGTGTGTGTGTGTGTGTGTGTGTGTGTGTGTGTGTGTGTGTGTACACACGCGCGCGCACACACACAGAGAAACACATACATGTACATAGGCATCCAAATGCACACATACGTATACTTACACACATGTACGCATTGACAGACGGAAAAGTCAAAGTGCTCTCCATCTGGTATAAGTGATCTTGTGTACTACTACCACAACTACTACTACTACTACTACTACTACTACTACTACTACTACTACTACTACTACTGCTACTACTACTACTACTGCTACTGCTGCTGCTGCTGCTACTGCTGCTACTGATAGATAGATAGATAGATAGATAGATAGATAGATAGATAGATAGAAGAAGAAGAAGAAAAAGAAGAAGAAAAAGAAGAAGAAGAAGAAGAAGAAGAAGGAGAAGAAGAAGAGGAAGAAGAAGAAGAAGAAGAAGAAGAAGAAGAAGAAGAAGAAGAAGACAGAGGAGACGAAGAAGACAGAGAAGAAGAAGAAGAAAAAGAAGAAGAATAAGACGGAGGAGGAGGAGGAGGAGAAAAAGAAGAAGAAGGAGGAGGAGGAGAAGGAGAAGAAGAAGAAGAAGAAGAAGAAGAAGAAGAAGAAATCGGGGGAAACAATAAAAAATAAACGCCTACAAATCCTGACGATGGGTGGCGGGTATCAAGTATTTTGCGATGTGGCGCAGGTCTGTGAAACTTTATCAATTCCGTGGAGAGCGTTTAGTCACTTTTTTGCAAATTATTTTTCTCTTTTACTTTTGCTTGTTTATATTGTATGGTTTTCGCCGAACGGTTGTGGCTACAGGTTGCAATATTTGTGAATATAATTGTAGCGTATAACATGTTTTGGTTTACTTGGTGCCACCAGCTGTTGAGAAATAATCTTGTAATTATAGACTAATTAATGACAGATTTATTAAAGTATACATATATAAACATATATATTCGTACAAACCTAATTTTTAAAGCATTTGACCTATACGTATAATTAAATCGTCAAACATACTCCTACAGTTGGAGAATTATTATTGCTACACATTAGGGCGGTGAGGTGGAAGAATGGTTAGAACTCTGGGCAAAATGCTTCATCGCATTTTGTCAGTCTTTACGTTATGTGTTCAAATTCCACCGAGGTTGACTTTGCCTTTTATCCTTTCGGGGTTGATAAAATAAGTACCAGTTGTGTACTGAGGTCGATGTAACCAGCTTCCGCCTCTTTCCCGAAATTGCTGGCTTTGTGTCAAAATTTGAAATTATTGCTACTGTACATCAGAAGGTGGAGGCGCAATGGCCCAGTTGTTAGGGCAGCGGGCTCGCGGTCGGAGGATCGCGGTTTCGATTCCCAGACCGGGCGTTGTGTTTGTTTTTTGAGCGAAAACACCTAAAGCTCCACGAGGCTTCGGCAGGGAGTGGTGGCGACCCCTGTTGTACTCTTTCGCTCCAACTTTCTCTCACTCTTTCTTCCTGTTTCTTGAGTAACTCTGCTGGCGTTCCGTCCAGCTTGGGGGAGCACATACGCCATAGAAACCGGGAAACCGGTCCCATGAGTCTGGCTAGGTTTTAAAAGGGCGCGTAAATAAATTAAATAATAACATCAGAAGGTGGTGAGGTGCCAGAATCGTTGGCACACAGGGCAAAATGCCTCGCGGTATTTCGTTCGTTTTTACGTTCTGAGTTCAAATTCCGCCGAGGTCGTCTTTGCATTTCATCCTTTCGGAGTCGATAAAATAAGTACCAGTTTAGTACTGGGGGGTCGATGTAATCGACTTATCCCCTCCTCCGAAATTGCTGGCATTGTTTCCAAAATTTGAAACCAATATTACTGCACATGAAGAGGGTGAGCTGGCAGTTTCGTTAGAGCGTCGGAAGAAAAGTTTATTCCGGTTCTAATTTCAAATCCAGTCGAGAGCCAATAAAAAATATTACTAGCCAAGTATTAGAGTCGATGTTATCGACTACGCCCGCCCTTTAAAGTTGCTGGCCTTGTGCCTTAGTTAAAAAGAAAACAACAAAAACTCTTTAGGGTAACGGACTATACGTCATGGTGGGCAGATGGCAGAATCATTACAGCGCCGGAAGAAATGCTTACTGGTATTTATTCCGGATCTTTACATAATTGACATACCCCCCACCCTTCAAAATTACTGGTCTTGTGCCAAAAGTAGAAAGAATTATTACAATAATCCCTCGCCGTATCACGGTTCACCTATCGCTGTTTATTATTTAAGCCTACGTCGATTCTTCTGAGGCGTTGTTTTGCATTTATAATAAAACAAATATATACAAATTATAAAAAAAAAAAAAAAAAATACAATAGAGTACTGTTTCTACTTCGCGGATTTTCACATATCGCGGGGGTTGGGGGTTGGAACGTAACACTCGCGATAGTCGAGGGATTACTGCATTCTTTTCAAAGCGGTGAGCTGCAGAATTGTCAGTGCATCAGACAAGAAAGCTTAGCGGCGTTTCTTCCGATTGTTTACATCCTGAGTTCAAATCTTGCCAAGGCTGTCTTTGTCTTTTGATCCTTTGAGATCGATAAAATAAAGTACCAGTCAAGTATTGGGGACGATTTAATCGACTTCCTCATCAAACTGCGGGCCTTGTAAAGACTGAATTTGAACTCAGAACGCAATGAGTCGGAACATATACCGAAAACCATTATGTCCTATTGATTGCGCTAATCCACCGCCTAGTAGTAGTAGTAGTAGTAGTAGTAGTAGTAGTAGTAACAACAGCAGAGGCAACAGTAATAGTAGTAGCAACAGAAGTAATAGTGTGGGGTGGTAGTGGTAGTAGTAGTGGTGGTAGTGGTAGCATCTACATCGTTGTCACTATCGTTATCGTCAGTCGACGTCGTCGTCGTCGTCGTCGTCGTCGTAGTAGTAGTAGTAGTAGTAGCAGTAGCAGCAGCAGCAGTAGTAGTAGTAGTAGTAGTAGAGATGGTAGGTGGGATGGGGAGGGGGAAGAAGGTTACTACAGAGCCTTTGTAATTCACACTCACACAGAGGAGATCAAGCAGGAAAGATAACTCCAAGTGAAAAAACTAAACTAAAATAAGAATAAAAATTAAAATAAAAAATTAAAATAAAAGTTTAGTTTACCCAGCTGTTTGGAACGTGTACAAGCTATTCCTATTCTATTGTGGAAAAAATATTCCCACATCTTACCCCCCCCCCCCGTCGCCGTCTTGCTATCCCGCCATTCCTCTGTAAGGATTGTAAAACTTTTGAAACAAGGATATACTGTTGTTCTCTCTTCATTCCACCCCCGCCCCTCACATCCCACCATCCCAACACCCATACCCAGAGCCGCGCGGATTCACCCCGAAATCTAACCACATAAGCAAAGATCTAACTTATTAGATAAGTAAATGAAACGAAACCTTGGGTGGAAAATACACAGGAGGATAAGCTGACCCACCCATTTCTCATTACGTGAAACACCCACTTACCCAGCGAGTTCCACCCGTTTCCATTATTTACTTACCCAATATCACTGAACTATAATTGCATTCTTTGTATGATCAACGTCCTATTATTCCCTCTCTTTGTCTGTTTGTTTGTTGGTTTGTTTGGTGTTCGCTTGTTTGTTTGTTTGTTGGTTTGTTTGGTGTTCGCTTGTTTGTTTGTTTGTTTGTTTGTTTGTTTGTTTGTTTGTTTTTTTCATTCTTTATGTATGTGTGTGTGTGTATGTGTGTGTCTGTATGTCTCTCTATCCACCCAACCATCTCTGTATCTATCTATCTATCTATCTATCTATCTATCTATCTATCTATCTATCTATCTATCTATCTATCTATCTATCTGTCTGTCTCTCTCTCTCTCTCTGTCCATCTATCTATCTATCTATCTATCTATCTATCTATCTATCTATCTATCTATCTATCTATCTATCTATCTATCTGTCTGTCTGTCTTCCTTTCTATCTATCTACTTCTTTCTCTCTCTCTATTTACCTATCCAGCCATTTATCTGTCTCTCTCCCCTCCTCTCTTTCCCTATCTCTATATCTCTCTCTCTTTCCAGCCTTTCTTTGATTTCTCTTACAACAGCAATGTTCTGGAAGACAGCTAAGTAAATAAGAAAGAATATTACCGTTTTGATTGTCTGACTAATTTCAGTACATTTATGTTTGTGTTTAACTTAACTTTATTTTTGCTTCGAAGTTGAGAGTGGACGTATGTGTATGTGTGTGTGTGTACGCCTGTTTGTCTGTCTCTCATTCTCTCTCTATGTGAATGTGAGACTGTGTTTTCTTTTGTAGCCGAAATGTAAGTGAAACAGGAGATTCCGAGTAAACTAGCAATGCTCAACATCAGTAAACACTAAGTACAAAATCTTCGTAAATTGCAATAAATTATTTTTGCTATTTTCAATTGAGAACTTGTTATTGTAAACTAAGATTTTGCAAAGCTATTACAATCTTTGAGAGTCATTCAAAATACCTCTGTTACCAAAACACCACCGTTTCCAAAATACCTGTGCTTCCAAAATAGGTTATATCGAACCAGACGAGGATAGCTTAACGGATTAGATCAAGTTTCTTGAAAGAGCAGTTAAATCTCCCTCATATCACAGTCATGGCCTAATGGTTACCGTGTCGACCTCACAACCATAAGGTCACGTGTGCGATTCGTGGACCTGTCGGCACCATGTCCTTGGGCTAAGAACGTCATTTCACGTTACTCCAGTCACCACCACCACCACCACCACCAGCAACAACTCCTCCACCACTATCACTACCACCACATAGTTTATTCAGACATCAACTTTGGTGGAACAAAACTATGATGAAGTAACCCTTAGCTTAGCCTAGCCGTAATATTAACCTTAACTCAAGCCCTAACCTTAATCCTAACCTACACCTAATCTTAATCCTAACCCTAAACTGAACCTTGGCATTTACCCTAACCCTAACCTCAACCTTAACCGTAACCCTGACGATAGCCCTAACTATAACTCTGGTCCTAGGTTTAACATTATGATCTTCCAGTCTATCTAGGAGTATTCAGGACTACGTTATTTGAGATGATTTCCTCTTTTAAACACAAGAAGAGGGATTTGCTGGAAAACTAGCCAATGTTTTTTTATCTGGCCGAGCCCCTTCCATTTGCTCTTAAATTGAGTGTTTCCCCTATTTGATTAAGCACAAAAGTAGCTACATTCTAACAAAGCAGGAAACGTAGTGTAGTGGTATTCGTGATATTCATCAAGGCAAAAGTGAAGTGACTTCAAGTGAGCGCTGAAAACTGCACAGATATTTGCCGGAAGCTCATTGCTTTCTTTACGGTAAGCATCGAAGCGTGATGACGGTTTCGTACGTATTTCGTTCTTCGTAACATTTCTTTGCAGATAGCGTATGTGCGTGGTTGCCCATGTAACCTGAACCCCCACCCCCAAAAAACCCAAACAAACAAACAAACAAAGCAAAACTAAAGAAAAGTGTTTCTTCTGTGAATCTACGCGCGCACATACATATACATCGGCTTAAAAATTTACCCTACGAAGATTAGAAATAAAAATAAAAAAGGCCGAAACAAATTGTAATCTGATATATGAATAGAAAAAACCCCATATAAACCACAAATACCTAAAGTATTGAGTTCGTTATTTAGTTTGTGAATGTCTTTGTTCACAAAAACAAGCATCCGTAACTATAACTATATCTGTATCTGAATCTATCTATCTATCTATCTATCTATCTATCTATCTATCTATCTATCTATCTATCTATCTATCTATCTATGTCTGTCTGTCTCTCCCTGGGTATATATATATATATATATATATATATATATACACACAAACGCACACAATTAGTTGGTTGAACATCGGTATATATAATATATGATATTCATTTACATAGTTAAAAACGTAACCTGTAAAGCTAGCTGTACACTGAACTTTATCAATAAAAAAAACTAGTACATGCAAACATATCAGCTGGCTGTGGCTGTGATATTCTTTTAACACATTACTATACAAATAATAAGATGATTTTGATCGGATGTACATAGACTACAGCTTTGATACGGTGGACATTTATTGCAGAGCCAAATTTATGTGCTATCGTTGTCGTTGCTCAGCACACAACATAGACAAGCCTTGGACAAACAGACATATGGTATGAATGTAATCCGGTTAAGGATTGAAATGAAGATATTTCGAACTACTGCAGAAAGAAGAGAAATATTTAAAGTAGGAATATGAAAGAAGGTTGTCGAGGAAATCTGATTGGTTATTGAGCAGAGTTATTAGTTTTTTTTTTTAGATGACTATATTTCAACAGAGAAAGCTAATGGTGATTTGACGATTCGATTATAAAGAACGCTCCTAAGTAAAGTTGCTATAAAAAGTCGAGACGGGAAATAATTGCTGTCGAATGCTGTCCTCTTCATACAAATTCATATAACTTCATATAAGAGTTCTGGGAAATTTACTGGTGGAAAACAGAGAAAATTAAAATAAGATGACTAAGTAAGCACGCACGTATATTATATTAATTCATACATAGCAAGCGTGAATAAGGGTGGCGGGGAGTTGAAAACGTGTTCGTAAAAGAAAATTGGTGAAAGTGAAAAACGTCTGAGGAGCATAGGGTTAGCAAGGAAGACTGAGGGCTTTTATATAGATGTTAAGCAGGCAGATGGGTAAACAGATAGGAACAAGCAAACATGGCGGGCAAAGGTGGGCGACTGACGGTGGCGGCGATGATACTGATAAAGACGGTGGTGGTAGTGGTGGTGGTGGTGGTTATGAGCAAACGAGGGAGGAAGTGTGATGATGGTGGTAATGATAACGATAATAGTGGTGATGAGGATGACGATGGTAGAAGTGGTGGTGGTGGTGGTGGTGGTAGCGGCGGCGTTTATGATAATATTGATAGTGGCAGCGGAGTTGATGATGATGATGATGATGATGATGAGAATGACGATGACGACGATGACGATGACGATGACGACGACGATGATGATAGTGATGATGGCGACGGTGACTATAAGCTGTTGTAATGACGATGGCAGTCGTGGTGGTGATGATGGTCACGGAGAGAGAGGAAGAGATGATATTTAAGATATAGGAGGCAATAAAATATAAAATATAAAATATTGGTGGTGCCGGCAGCGACGGAAGTGGTGAGGATGATGGTGATTGTGGTGGTGGTGGTGATGGTGAGGATGGTGGTAGTGATGATGCTCACAATGATGGTGATGGAATGGTGATGGAGGTGGTGAAGGCGGTGGTGATGGCGGTAGTAGCGACGCCGGCGATGATGATGATAATATCTTTGGGAAATATTAAGGGTTTTCTTCATCTCTCTAGGGGCATGACCCAGCAGGCAACTATAAATATATATATATATATATATATATATATATATATATATATATATATATATATATATATATATATATACACACACACTTTCTATGCACATATTCACCCTCACCCGCCAGTATGAACGTACAAACACACTTCTCCATCACGCACGCACGCACACACGCACGCACGCACACACACACACACACATACACACACACACATTGCTAAAAAGGTAGTAGCGATAAGGATGTACATACATACATACATACATACATACATACATAGATACACATACAGACACACATACACATGCTTACACTATATATATATACATATATATATATATATATATATATATATATATATATATATATATGTATGTATGTATACACATATATATACATGCTTACATTATATAGAAAACATACATACGAGCATGCTTATACATAGTACTTGCCATATCTATCTATCTATCTATCTATCTATCTATCTATCTATCTATCTATCTATCTATCTATAATTTGATAGATTAAGATAACTAGATAAATGTTTTCCCCTAGGGTCTATTCGCACATAGAAACATGTGAAAAAAATGGGCTCCCAGCACTTGTGGGGAGGTACAGAGTGAGAATGTACAAATATAGTTGCGTAAAAATGAGTGGTGAGTAAATACAGCATATAATATACAATGGCATATTAGAAAATTGACAAGAATAAATACAAAGAACAGACTAACATACATATATTCAATTAACTCTATATAATAATAGTAGCTGTAAATGTTGGTTGGTCGGTTGGCTGGTTGAAAGCCTGCAGTCACGTTTTACATTAGATAGAGTGAGTAAAAGAAAGATACAGAGAGAGACATAAGATGTGCAAGATGGAGGTCTTATAACTGGTACTCTGTCGGTTATGGCGACGAGAGTTTCAGTTGATCCGATCAACGGAACAGCCTGCTCGTGAAAGTAACGTACAAGTGGCTGAGCACTCCACAGACACGCGCTCCCTTAGTGTAGTTCTTTGGGAGATTCAGCGTGACACCGAATGGGACAAGGTTAGCGCTTTGAAATACAGCTACAATTCATTCTTTGCCGGCTGAATTGATTGACTGGAGCAATGTGGAATAAAGTGTCTTGCTGAAGGATACAACACGCCGTTGGAAATCGATCTTACGACGTTACAATCGTGAGTCGAATACGCTAACCACTAAGCCATGCTTATAATTTTCTGAAAAATGCATGTTTTTTTTTTTTCAAGAAATTTTGCAAAGATAGGTTTTCGATGGAGTAGATTGTGATTATGTTGATAAGATTCAATAAAATAGTCCTTTCCACTAAAGGTACGAAACCTGAAATTTTGGGGGAGGGGGTCTAGCTAATTACATCAACCCCAGTGTTTCACTGGTACTTAATTTATCGACCCCGAAAGGATGAAAGGCAAAGTCGACCTCGGTGGTATTTGAACTCGGACGTATTTGAAGACTCACGAAATATCGCTAAGCATCTCGCTCGGCGTGCTAACGAGTCTACCAGCTTGTCGCCTTATTATCTTGTAAATCAATAACATTTTTCATCAGGTCGAGTAGTCCACCCTGTTCAAAAGGACCCTGAATACGGTTTATTTAAGGATGATGAACAAAACACCCTTGTTTCCAGAGGTGAATTATTCAAACCCTAAAGAATTCCTCTCATCACATGGCTATGATGCTCCCCTACTACTTCTGCTCGTGATCAGAGATGCACATATCCATCAGCCACCAAGGGACATGCTCAACTGGTTAAGATCAATCAACTGACAAGCAAATCTGTGGTATTAAGCAGAATATTTGCTGTAGCCCATCTTTTTATACCAAGACAAAACAATGTACATGATAACACTTTCAATCAATTAAGATAATAATAATAATAATGATGATGATGATAGTAATAATTCTTTCTGTCATAGGCACAAGGATAAAAATTTTTTGGGGTAGGGCTGGTCGATTACATCGACTCCAGCGCTCAACTGGTACTTATTTCATTGCCCCGTGAAAAGATGTGGGGCAAAGTTGATCCCAGCGGAATTTCAACTCAGAATGCAAAAGACACACGAGATGCTGCTAAGCCTTTTGTCCGGCTTTGCTAAGTAATGTAATATTTTATCCAATGTATGTATGTATGTATGTATGTATGCATATATGTATGTATGTATGTATGTATGTATGCATGCTCGTATGTATGTATGTATGTATGTATGTATGTATGTATACATACGCACTGATTAATGAAATACATCCACACACATCCACACACACACACACACACACACACACACACACACGCACACGCGCACACAGATAGTAAATATGTCAAATAAATGGGAAAAACTTTTGCGTAAGTATTTGATTGATGATGTATTTACCATTTAGAGTTTGGGAATATTTTACTGCATAATAATAATAATAATAATAATAATAATAATAATAATAATAATAATAGTAATAATAATAATATGTATGTACGTGTGTATATATTTCGTGTTTATATATATATATATATATATACACACACATACATATGTATGTATATATGCATGTACACACACACAAATGTATATATATATATATATATATATATATATATATATATATATATATATATATATATATATATATATATATATATATATATATATATATATATATATGTATGCGTATGTATTTCTTTTATGATTCTTTTTATGTTTCAAGCATGCGGTTTCGGTCATGCTGGAGTACAATATATATATATATATATATATATATATATATATATATATATATATATATATATATATATATATATATATATGTATGTGTATATGTATATGTATGAATGTATATATATATATATATATATATATATATATATATATATATATACGCACACATACATATATATATATATATATATATATGTATATATATATATATATATATACGCACACATACATACATAGAATTATAATGTATGCGTATGCGCGTGTGTATGCGTGTGTGTGCGTCGCCGGTTGTGTATATATGTGTCTGAATGTTCTGATGCATGTTTATATGTTTAATATCTGCTTATATATGTGGATATGTATAATGTGAAGCTCGGCACTTCTTTTTTTCCATTTGAAACAACTTTAAAACGTTACACATCTAAAACAAAAAAAACTACAATGACAGAAATAAACAAATACAACAACAGTAAAAGCAATAACAAAATTAAACAAATACATCAAAAACAATATCAGAACAAATCTGATAACATACATTATCTTAACGCAAAATGGGCCATTCAACAAAGCTATGATTTTTTTTTTCTTTTACGTTTCTGTCAAAAGGAGGATTTTCAAACAATTATTTATTTATTTACTCTTTCACACAACTAAAAATACCAGACGTGTTCAAGTACTCACCTCTGTGAGATGGTAATCTGATTTTGGTTTTTTCTATCTATGCTCTTATTGTCTTTCATCTTATACCAACCAACCGCCATGTGGCTTGCAGAAATTATAGACTTCCATTTCAGTAGTCTCGCTCGATTCCAAATTCTTCAAACGTTTGCTGCGGAAAAATAAATATAGAAAAAAAATTGCTTAATTCAACAAAACCCCCGACATTATTTATAGTTAAATTTAAATTCAAAAATAAATAATATTTCATTTCTTTTTTCCGCAAGCATATGTGTGTGTGTGTGTGTGTGTGTGTGTGTGTGTGTGTGTGTGTGTGTGTGTGTGTGTGTGTGTGTGTGTGTGTGTGTGTGTGTGCTTGTGTGTTTATATATGTAAGTATGATTATATATGTACCAGCGTTTATAAGTGTATATTTTACGTTTAATTTGTTACAAGTTGTGCTTTGTATTTGCTTCTTCTCCAGTTATTGTGGTATAAACCCCAAATATAGTCTTTTTGTGAAATGTTGTGTAAATTATTTGGTCAGTGTGGCTAGAAGTAGATTAGTAGAATTGTTAGCGGAACTCGAAAAAACACAAAACAAAACACATTGTAGCATTACTCCCGGCTCCTGAGTTCACAATCTCAACGAGATCGACTTTGCCTGAAATTCACTCGAGGTTGATAAAGTAAAGGGCCAGTCAAGTAATCGACTTCCTCTGCCCTTCAT
>NC_142940.1:8530818-8545818 GCF_046866305.1 Octopus bimaculoides | reverse complement strand
TTCTGACTGGTAGAATAACTGAGCATCGTCGACTGAATATTGTATTGAACAAGAAAGATAAATGCTATCAGATCAATGGACATAGCCATACCAATGGACATAGCCATACCAATGGACATAAATATGTAGTTGGGAAGCAAACTTCTTGCCACGCAACTACGCCTGCGGCTTTTCAACATTTCCACTTTCTAGATTCCATTTCTTATTGATTCCCTTCCAAACATTCTTGCCATTTAACGTTAGATTAACTAATCAAATAAACATTCCAAATGTGACCACGCATCACGTTTTTTCTTTCTTTTAGCGATATCTAACAATAATTAATCTAATGTGTCCCTTCCATTCATAAAATAATACGACGTGGTTTGTGAGATTTGGCTGTTATTTTTAGTAGTGCAAGCTACCACGTAAGAGCTGAACATTTGGCTCTTTGTTCTGAAGGTTTGATGTCTAGGGAGGATTTTCGACGGATTTTTATTCTTATCTTCAGTTGATTTGTATGAATAGATTCTACTTAAAGATGGCTGCCAATAACTTCATATTTTCTTTGTGTTTATTGCCTAATAAACATACATCGTACTATTTACTTTCTATAACCATGGTGGTAATGGTGGTGGTGGTGGTGGAGGGAGGGTATTGAAAGCAAATCAAGTGACATGGCTATATAACAAATGACTGTCGGGTGTGAGGAAAGAGAGAGGGAGAGAGAGAGAGAGTGAGTGAGAGAAAGAGAGAGGAAAAGAGAATGACAAAGAGTGAGGGAGGAAGAGAGAGATAAAGAGAAAGAAAGAGAGATCAAAAGTAAGAGAGAGAGAGAGAAACAGAGAGGGAAGACAGTGAGTGAGAGAGGAAGAGAGATATAGACAGAGAGTCAGATAGACTGAGAGAGGGAGGAAGAGAAAGATAGGAGAGAGAGCGAGACAGAGACAGAGAGAAGAGGAGGAGAATGAGAGAGAGAGAGAGGGAAAGAGAGAGAAGAGGAGAGGGAGACAGAGAGAGAGAAGAAAAGAGAGAGAGAGAGAGAGAGAGAGAGAGAGAGAGAGAGAGAAGCGAAATTGTGTTTACTTCAAGACTGATGCAAAGTCTCAATGGTTGTATGACTTATATGGAAGGAAGAGAAACGAAAAAATTAATAAAAATTCCCTGGAGGAATCTCGTAATAATCTACAAGTCAACTATTGAGAAACATTTAGAAGGAAGTTCCCGGATGGAAAGAAGAAAAAGAACGAGAAGATGACGAATGGAGAAGGTGATAATGAACAACAACAACAACAACAACAACAGCAACAATAATAATATTAATAATGATGATGATGATGGTGATGATTTCTTTTATTAGCCACAGGGGCTAATATGGATGGGAGAAAGAAGAAGGGAAGAAGAAAATGATGATGATAATTATGGTGACGATGATGAAAGATATGTGACAAAGAACTGGAAAAGATTGAAAAGTACAGACTACTAAAAGACGAAAATGCATGAATGTAGACTTTGAGGAGTTGTCCGGGGCCCTCGGAGCACTAACGACCCAGTTCGAGAAATATGTCAGAGAAATCGGAATTGACATGAGAGCAGAGCAAGCCCCTGCCAAAAGACTGCTCCGCTGGAGACAGCTAGGATTTTGAGATTGGTACTTGAGTGTTGAATGTCTTCCATGATAATTATACATCAATATATACATCAATACATGCGTACATGTAGAAATACATAAATGTATAGAAACATGTACACCTACATATATACATGTGCATATAGTTGCATATCTAGACATGCGCATATAGTTGCATATCTAGACATGCGCATATGGTTGCATATCTACAGGTTTCTTTCAGTTTTTGCCTACCAAATCCACTCACAAGTCTTTGGTCGGCCCGAGGCTATAGTAGAATACACTTGCCCAAGGTGCCACGCATATAGTTGCATATAGTTGCATATCTAGACATGCTCATATATATTTAAATGACAAACTTCTGGAAAGTTTTACAGATTTTTACTGTTCCAGTGATGGCTTGGATCTGTAGTCTTCGAATTAGCTTTCTCCTTTCTGGTTTTAAGAAGCCTAATTTTTCAAGATTGGTATTTAGGCAGTGTGTTACATATCACACGGCCCCAATAATTACAGTTATAAACCTGAACTTATAATCTGGATAGAGTAACTGTAGATTTCTCAATACTTCAACGTAGGTATTCAATTTTTCCCTGACCCTCAGCTTTATGTTAACATCCGCTGCGCAGCTAATTTCCACAACTGTGCGCAGTTTCTCTTCTCTATCCCAAATCATTATATCAAGTCTGTTGTGCTTACATTTTATTGAGGTCTTCGCTAGGACATCGCAGCAGTACTCCTTTTATTATGAGTGGCTATGGCTTCTACCATACTTTGAGTTCTTATTACTTTGTCCTCAGGGTAACTTTCCGACGGATTTCATTATAGGGTGTCTTAGCTACAGTGTATGCATGTATGTATGTATGGATGGCTGGATGAATGTTGGAAAACATTCAACGGGCAGGCATGCACATATGTAACTCAGTGTGTGTGTGTGTGTGTATGTGTGATTAAGAGAGAGAGAGAGAGAGAGATAGAGAGAGAGAGAGAGAGAGAGAGAGAGAGAGAGAGAGAGAGAGAGAGAGAGAGAGAGAGAGAAAGAGAGAGAAGGTGTGTGCTTCTGTATGTTTGCATGCATACGTCTGATATATATTTGGTTAAGTCTTGCTCTGGAGAAGGAGGCGCAACCGATAACCTTCCAGACTCTCCGAATGTGATATTTTCGCTCTAGTCTATGTACTTCTAGAGCGAGTATTAACTCTATTTCTTCGCATGCATGCACACACACACACACACACACACACACACACACACACACACACACACACACACACACACACACACACACACACACACACACACACACATGTCTGAAAAGTTTTCAACTATAGTTATAAGGCAAGAGAAAATATATTTGTATATGTTTTTATGTCAGCATGTAAATATGTAATTACGTGTGTATATGTGTGCGTGTGCGTATGTATGTGTGTGTGTGTGTGTGTGTGTGTGTGTGTGCATGATATTTTGTGTTATAGAAAAAAATCTATGACATTCGTATAACTTCCGATATTACGCAGTATTCCTTACGTCATCCGGTCATGCTGCCAAAATGCTATAATGCATTGTTAAAAGTCGATTACTTTCACCATTCTTCACAGCGCCCGCTATCCAGTTCCCATGAAAGGAGGGTCAAGTAATTGGCAGGATTCTGGTTGATGGCATGTTATATTTAGCCGTCTTTAACTGGATAATTTCTTGCTTGCCACATATCATACATACATTTATGTCTACAATGCGTTTGTATGTGTTTATGTACGTATGCATATGTGCATGTATGTAGGAATCTATACACACACACACACACACACACACACACACACACACACACACACACACACACACACAAAACACACATAACTAAACACTCTCACATATAAGCGCAGGAGTGGCTGTGTGGTAAGAAGCTTGCTTCCTAACTACAAGGTTCCGTGTTCAGAACCACTGTGTGGCACCTTGGGCAAGTGTGTTCTACTATAGCCTCGAGCCGACCAAAGACTTGTGAATGGATTTGGTAGACGGAAACTGAAAGAAGCCTGTTATATATATATATATATGTCTTTGTGTGTCAGTGTTTGACCCCATCACCGTCGCTTGACAATCGATGTTGATGTGTTTACGTCCTCGAAACTTAGTGGTTCGGCAAATGACACCGATAGAATAAGTACTCGACTTACAAAGAATAAGTCCTGTTCGACTAAAGGTAGTGCTCCAGCATGGCTGCAGTCAAAATGACCGAAACAAGTGAAAGAATAAAAGAATATATACACATACAGGGGAATGCATTTAATACTTGTTCTAGAAGTACGTGAAATGGGCCGAGCCTCGTGGAGCTTTAGGTGTTTTCGCTCAATAAACACTCAAAACGCCCGGTCTGGGAATCGAAACCACAATCCTATGACCGTGAGTCCGCTGCCCTAACCACTGGGCCATTGTGCCTCCACGCAAGCTCCGTAAACACAGGAACATACATGCTTTTATTTGGTAGGAGGAGAATATGTTTTCGCTATTTGGCACAATGTCTAGTTTCTAGGAACATTAACAGGCACTATCTCTCAGTAATACTTAACATCCTGCTCGATATAAACTCGTAGCATTTTTCTATCAATGAGCGAAAAACATTTTTCAAACAACGAAAACAAATAAAGAATTTAAATTAAAAAGAAGGCAGAGAGTTGGAAATAGAAGTAGGAAAACAAGATAGCAAAAGAAGTGGGGATCTAAGTATATAGCCGAAGGGCAATCTGGCATGCCAACAGCCCCAAAGATATGGGAGATTCAGAACTTTTTATTAAACCGGATATAAAACACCTTGTATGATTGTTAACTAGGCCTTCGGGTAGTGGAATATATATGTCTTTATGTACTGTATGTTTATGTATATATGTATGTAAGTATGTGTGTGTGTGTTTGTTTATACTGATACTATATATGTATACTATTATATGTATACGATTATATGTATACTAATATTTCCAGATGTATATGGATGTATACACAGATAAGCATTTTTTAATTACTCAGTTTCTTTTCATTTCCTTCACAGCGTTTTGAACTTACCTGTAATAGTTACAGATAAACTTCGCTGTTCATTTCCTCTCTTAGAACATATAGTAACATGTAAATATTGATATATGCCCCAACACCATATATATGTTATGTGTATATGTATGTACGTTTGGAAGCCAAGTATTCCACACGCTATTGTATATAGTTTTAACTAATTCGAGTTCCATCGTAAAAGTATTAAAAATAATTTACATTTAGCTTACACATACACGTACGCGCACGCCAGCATACACACACACGTACACACACACACACACTTATATCTTTAATATAAACTCTCCCCCTTCTCTCTGTCTGTCTCTCTCTCTATCTATCGAAATTCAATGCACAATACATGGGTTTATCTAATGCAGTGGTACTCACAAGAAAATTTGAAAAAATGAATGTAACTATGATATTCTATGAATCTGAAGAGAAACCCTTGATATCTGTATTAGCTTGTAAAATGTACAATGCTACGTAATTTATTACACATACAATATCGCAGACATATAAAATAATTTATTATACAGTAAAATAGATTATTTTTTCATGATGTTGGCTTTGAAACGATCGTAATCTCAATGGATATCAACTGTTGAAATAAATATATTCATCTCATTATATATATATATATATATATATATATATATATATAGCAAGGTGAGACACACATAAGAAAGAAAGAAACAAAGGACCACTGATGAGGTCACAGAAGTGTGACGAAAGAACTCTGGCCGAAATAAGATTAAGATTAAGATTAATGTAATATAAAGCTGAAAAAAAAAAAAAAAAAATTAACACCAAATATACAGTGCGTGTGTTTTTATTGGCTAAACTGGCAATATGACCATCCCCAAGTACAACAATATATATATATATATATATATATATATATATATATATATATATATATATATATATATATATATATATATATATATATATATATATATATATATATATATATATATATATATATATATATATATATATATATATATATATATATATTTATATATATATATATATATATATATATATATATATATATATATATATATATATGTATATATATATATATATATATATATATGAGTGTGTGTGTGTGTGTGTATCTGTGACTGTGCTTGTCCCCCCACCGTCGCTTCACAACTGGTGTTGGTATGTTTACGTCCCCGCAACCTAACGGTTCGGCAATAAGAGACCGATGGAATAAGTAGTACTAGGCCTACACAGAATACAGTACATATATACAACACACACACAATACGTACATATATGTATGTATGTATGTATTGTGTGTGTGTGTCTGTACGTATCTTTGTTATTTACTCGCTGGCAGACTTATGTATGTGAGAATATCTTTGTGTTGTGTGTGTATAAATGTCGATGTGTAGGATTCCCATTTTTGATAAGATACAAGTATGTACATTATTTACATTATCTACATTTGACGGATATTCGTCCTCATCTTGTTTGTTGTTAACACAACGTTTCAGCTGATATACCATCCAGCCTTCGTCAGGTGTCTTGGGGAAATTTCGAACCTGGGTTCCGAGTTCGATTCACGGCAGCGACCTGATTAATAATAATAATAATATAATAATAATAATAATAATAATAATAGTAACATCGATAGGAATGAGAACCCAGGTTCGAAATTTCCCCAAGACACCTGACGAAGGCTGGAGGGTATATCAGCCGAAACGTTGTGTTAACAACAAACAAGATGAGGACGAATATCCGTCAAATGTAGATAATGTAAATAATGTAAATAATTCCTCATCTCTTAAATATAGAACTGTATAATACAAGTATGTATTGAAACAATCGTATCATTATAAGATCTTATTCTCTTTATGAATGAATATTGGCTCCACTTAATGTGACGTGCATTTTAATAAGTTGCAGTCATCTCGAGTTTCGATCCAGGATTATACTAAATGCACACACTCACAGACACACACACACACACACACACATACACACACATACACGCATATACACAGGTTTCTCTTAGATTGTACTTAAGAAACATTTATGCTACTTAAGTTTCATCTGTATCTACGGCAAAGCTCCTCAGAGATTTCAAACCCTACGTGTATCTTCAGTCATCAGACATTTTTCTGTATAGTTGTTCTGTATTCTCATATATATGTATATATATATATATATATATATATATATATATGCACACATACTGCAAGGAAACTGACTCTCTGTATCTTACTCGTATTATATTACATAAATAGATTATTTAAGTCTATTCAAAGTATATAAATGGCTGTTCTTTGTGGTGCGTCACTCAGTGTTGGTGGCAAATATATTTATGTGTTTGTACCTGGTATTTGCAAAATATTTTCCTGCATATGTAGTTTTATATATGAAATTTGAAATCATATCAAAATAGGAAGCTTATAAGAAATAGTGGCGAGTGTGATGGTGATTGTTAACAATATTTCGATGGAATACTTATCAGATTCAAATAAGTACTTCGACAAAATTCATCATGAAATGAAAGGCAATGCTACAGTATGGCCATAGTCTAATGACGAAAACCAATTAAAGAATAAAAGATTATGTAATTCTGTATGCGTGTTTGAGAGTATTATTTTATACGGACAGACGTACACACACTCATGCACACACACATATACCTTGAATTTTTCGCCTACAATTTTTCTAGAGGCAGTGTGTTCTGTCTTTTGTGCGCGTGTGTATATGTATGTACGAGTGTTTGTGCATGATTATGTGTCCTTGTGTGCGTGCGCGTGCGTGTATGTGTGCGTGTCTATATGTGTATGTGTGTATTCTCGATTGCGTGCGCACATTTCTGAAGCGAAGCTATCAACTTACAAACAATCCAGTGCTAATGGGGATTGTTATCTTCTGGTTATTATTATCTGAACGTGCTCTTAAACCATAAAACGAACACAATGCCACCCACCAACCATAGCTAATGAGTAATGACATCGTTCTTCTCGATCATTTATTTATTCATTTATTTACTTATTTCCTTATTTGTTTATTCGCTGCGGAGCTACACGCTACTCTGTCGTGTTTCAAGTATCTTATGAATAATCCTCAGTCGTTCTTGCATTGTTTCATTTAGTAGACAGCATGAACTGTATGTGAAATAAATTGGAGAACATTAAGAGAATTGCCAGTGTTTTTAACACGTCTTCTGCTCTTATGTCAGACATATTTGATCGAGATACTTTCAGAATGAGATCAGCCTTTGGTTGGTCACGTTACTCACCAATTCATCGAGTTGTTATAATTCGATTTCATTCGTTATAATTAAGTATAATTCGACAAATAATAGTTATTAAATAATAATGCTATGTTTATATTTTCTTATATAGCTGTTTTTATTGTCACTGATATTGTTTTGTGGTAAGTTAAGTCATGGTCAAGGAGATTTTTAGCTAAAAGAATTCCAGTTTGACCATCTCATCATCTTCGAGTAGATTATTTCATTTTTTTTTTTTTTTACCTTACCTTTTTAAGACATTAGAGTGTGCAACTTGAAAGAATTTTGGCTGCTAAATCTAGTAAGACAAACGAGTGCATGAACGTTCCCTGATAGTTCTTGTAGTTGTGCCAAAGGCACTGCTGATCAAACAGATACCGTAAATCCGCCCTTGAGTATTATACGCAGGGGATTTTAGGGGGGGTGTACCTCTGAAAAACCTAAACCTTGTGTATAATACGAACCCCTTCTCTAACTTGAGCCAAGGAGGTCTATATAACGTCCTTGATTTGTAAACGTATATACAGTAACGTCCTTTATTATTATTGTATATATAACATAATGCAAACGTGTAGCTTTTCTGTGCACTTTGTTAGCAGAAAATAAAGAAATAACAGTAATAACGTCAGTGAAAAATAAATATTAAGTAAGTTGCCTTTACATATTTATCATGATTACTACGAGCACAGTCAAACGATTTTCCATCCTCATTGGAGTTTCATCAGAAGTGTCTGTATTACTTGATTAAATTCAAATGAATCAATTAGCCAATCCCTTTATGCACACATTAAATCCAATAGTTCCAGAGAACTGGATCTGCTAATTTACTTCCAGTATACTTAATAGCAGTGGAGGTACATATCCTAGTGGTTAGAGCAGCGGACACGTGGTCGAGGGATCGCGGGTTCGAATCTCAGACCGGACGTTGTGTGTCTTTATGAGCGAAACACCTAAGCTCCACGCGGCTCTGGCAGAAGGTAATGGCGAACTTTTGCTGACTCTTTCACCACAACTTTCTCTCACTATTTCCTCCTGCGTCTAGCAGCTCATCTGCGGCGGACTGGTGTTCCGCCCACGTGGAGACCTATACGCCAATGAAACCGGGAAACCGGCCCTCATGAGCCAGGTATGGCTCGAGAAGGAACAAACAACAACAACAATAACATACTTAATATCATGCGTGTGTGTGTGTGTGTGTGTGTGTGTGTGTGTGTGTGTGTGTGTGTGTGTGTGTCTATGCGTGCTTGTGTGTGCATGTGGGCGCGTGTAATTCATTGGGATTTATTTAAGCATCTTTCCTTTGCAGAATTCAAACCAACTACGAAGAAAGTAGCAAAGCTCCTTTGCTTAAAATATGACTGCTCCTGTGGGTTGGCCGTTTTGTATATGTGAACTCGTTAATGGGAATGCATACGCATGTGCTTATATGTGTACGCGTGTATGTGTGTGTGAACTTCGGGTCATGACGTAAATGCTTATGTCAATATACTACATAAACATGTGTATTTTGTGCGTATGTGTCTGTGTGTGTTCTAAATATGCATGCGATTGTGTGCCTATTTTCGGCTTAGAAACCTCAAATGCAGAATTCCTGGAATGTTCTACGAATTTTCAAAGTAAAACCTTTGAATTATATATGGAGAATGCGACCCAGTTTGTTTTTATTCTTCTTGGGAAAAACCGACATTTCTGGGATTTAATGTAAATGTAATGTTACTAGTGCACCTATGACAATAGTTGCAAATGACTGAATATATATGTGTGTGTATGTGTGTGTATGTGTATGTGCGCATGCGTGTATGTAAGTATGGGTATGTGCGCGTACTGAGTTGATAGAGAGTAAGAAAACGTATGATCACAATGAGATACAGAGAGACAAAGAGAGTGAGAGAGAGAGAGAGAGAGAGAGAGAGGGGGGAGAAAGAGAGAGCGGATGTGAATAAGAGAAAGATATAATGACAAACGCAGACAGATATAAATATGTTTATATATATATATATATATATATATATATATATAAACATATTTATATATATATATGTATTTAAATTTGTATATTGAAATATATACTCATATACATAAATATATATATATATGTAAATATATTTTCATGTATGTATATATATATATAGTCTGTTAAAGTCTGTCATACCGGCCATGACGAAGGGAAATAGCCCTGAAACTCGAGTCGCATTTATATATTTATATTTATATATTTATATATTTGATCCTTTATATTGAACACTCAATATTTCATCTACATTCAATACTTTCTTTCATGGTGCCATCCATTTTTATTTTATTTTATTTTATATCATATATTGTATATTATATTATATATTGTATATTCCATATTCTATACCCCACATTTGTTCTGCAGGAATATAAATAAAACATAAAAAACAGACAGTGTTGGAACTCTTTTAAACTAAATAATATATTCCTCTATACACAATCATACAAAAAAACCCACCTTTTTTGTATTTATTTTTACTCGCATATATATATATATATATATATATATATATATATATATATATATATATATATATATATATATATATGTATATATATATATATATATATATATATATATATATATATATATATATACATATACATATAGACATACATACATATATACACATATATATGTATATATACATATATATATATATAAATATATATGTAAATATATTTTCAAATATATATGTATATATATATATATATATATATATATATATATATATATATATATATATATGTGTGTGTGTGGAAAGAGAGACATATGCTTAAACTACACTCACTGACTCAAGCATACAAACACGCACGTACACACAGACAGACAGACACACACACACACACACACACACACACACACACACACACACACTGAGTTCCTCTTTGGCGACAGAAAATAACCAAAAAAAGAAGAGTAAAAAAGAGCAAAACAGCAAATACAAAATAAAAACGCAAACCTCGTCGGTGAATAAATTTACGCTATTACTATCTTCCTGGATTACAAGAGAATTTTGTTATCGAATGCTGAAATAATGTTTTCGTGTTTCTAAATGCGATTTAGCTTAATTACAAACACACACTGAATTTCTGAGTCAGCCGGTTAGTTATGGTTAATGCTAATTAACGAGATGAATGATGGCGTTGATAAAATTTTCGTTGGCGACGACATGTTTTGTAACTGATCTACTACAATGTCTCATAATCTTGTCTGACTATTCTACGCATGTGTATGTATATATATCTTCACATATATGTATGTATGTGTATGTATATAATTGGGTGTGTATGCATATATGTGTATATGTATATATGCGTATATATATATACATATATATATATACATACATATATATACATATATGTATATATATATATTCATACGTACATACATACATACATACATACACACACACACACACACACACACACACATATATATATATATATATATATATATATATATATATATATATATATATATATATATATATATATATATATAAATTGTTTTTTTCAGAATGAGATAAAAAACCAAGACTGAAGATTTTAGAACATTTATAAATAGGTCTTACAGCTGTTTCCAGGATATTTATTATACCCCCTCATCGGAGACGGTGTGAGAAAATAGTTGAGCAAATGTGAGTTGATTATATGCATCATCACATACATACAAGCTTCCTTTATCTGTATTTTTCCATGTTTTGTAAATAATTTTTGCATTGGTTTTATATTCTTATGTTCACATTGGTGAAATTGTTATATTTTTCATCCACTGACTGACGTGTCATCTATCTATCTATCTATCTATCTATCTATCTATCTATCTATCTATCTATCTATCTATCTATCTATCTATCTATTTCCTTTCTTCGTGTCTTCCTCCACCCCATTCTCTTTTCTGTTTTTCTATATAGGTAGGTGGCTAGCTAGCTAACTAGATCTCTGTGCATGCGTGATGTGTGTGAGTTTATGTATGTGCTTGTATATATGTATACTTACATATATATGCATATGTTTGCACAGACATATCTATGTATGCATATATTGTATGTATGCATATATGTATGTATGTATGTGTGTATGTATATATGTATGTGTGTGTATGTATGTCTGTATGTATGCGTGTATGTTTGTACAGATAATTCTATGTGTATACTTTTCAATGAAGCAATACCAAATACAAATTCATTATGAAGTCAAGATACTGGACAGTTTCGCAAAAAGAGAGTTTCTTTCTTTAATAAACCACGAAAGTAACGAAACGTGAGTAAATTAAGAAACTATATGGAAATTGGTTTTCCACCGATTTCGACGATCAGCTTTAAGTTATTTGCTCAACTGAACTACACGCACAATGAATTTATCAGCTCATAAGTAAGCGGTTGAATGCCCAATATGAGTAGTCAGGTTCAATCCCATTGCATGAAATTTTTGGCAGCTGCAACATAGAAATATAGAAGTTTCTTAGAATATAGAAATATAGAACCGAATACAAAATTTTAAACCTACTCATAATACATTTTCAAGGAAAACACGTCTGTTTACGTAATGGCTTCCAAGAAATTTTCTAACCAGCAGCATTTTCTGATATCTACAGCAATCAATCTTTCAGATTATACAATATTATTAGTTAGAACTGAAGTGCCAGGGAAATTAATTCATATCCAGATATTTAATTATATCACTTATTTCATATTAATTATTACAGTAATTTTAGTTATGTAAGCTTTTTAAAATCATTTGACTATTTTCGAGTGTAGCTATTATCTCCTTTTCATCAAGCCAGTAGTTTCGTATCTAGTAGCATGGTTTAATCCGTCACTATTCAGATTATTCTGCCAATTATAATCTTTATTATTCACATTGTTTCTAATGAATCGCTCATTATCTTGTAGCTTTGAGATTTCGCTGATGTGACTGTTTAATTTTAGAATGACTTTATAGGGTACTATAGGAGGCGAATCTAGCTTGTTTGAATATAAAACAGGTAGAAAATTTGAGCTGGCTATAACAGGTTTAAATGCCAAAGGATAAACAATGGTAAGTTACCCAGAAACCCTTAAACTTATTCTTTTAGAGATTTCTAATAAAATGCTATTTCATTGATGTCATATTCTTAATTGAAAAAGATCTTAGTTTTTCCATATTTCAAATTTACCTCAGAAACATTTCCTATTGGACTGACGACTGCTTTTTAAAATGAAATATATTTCTTTCTTTATTGCCGACAAGGGGCTAAACAAACAAGGACTGACAAAGGGATTCAGTCGATTACATCGACCTCAGTGCGTAATTGGTACTTTATTTATTGACCCCGAAAGTATGAAAGGCAAAGTCGACCTCGGCGGAATTTGAACTCAGATCGTAACGGCAGACGAAATGCTGATAAATATTTCCCCCTGGCGTGCTAACGTTTCTGCCAGCTCGCTGCCTTTATATAAAATATATTGAAATATATTAAGAAACATTCGTTGTTTTTTTTTCTACTTGGAACCCCATTGTAATATGTCTGAAAAGTGGTAAAACATTCAAATTTCAAAAACGAAAAACTAAAGTTGTATAGAAAGAATAAAGACCTCCACCGAACTTCCAAAATACCCCATAAAACACTACGATTAACATATTTTTTGTGTTAATTCAAATAACATTAGAAAGGATTAAATGGAAAAAAAGACAAAAAGAAAACAAAGAAAAGAAAAAAGAACGAATTTATCTGACAACGCAATAGAATGATAGCGAATCGTATACATTTAACACTTTTAGCACCCTTTATCTGTCTTTAGAATGCTAATTAAAATCACAACCATAATGATGAGGATTTCTTAAATCAAAATAAATAGCAACATAACAACAATTAGCCGTCAAATTATTATACCCAACATAAAAAAAAATATGCCACAAAAAAAAAAAAAAATCTTTGCCCTTATGTCTAGTTGTTCCCTCATATTATATTAGATATCTAATTAGTAATTAAATATGTTTATTTTGACATAATTTCATTACTTATAATTATATAAACAATCTTGACCTATATTTTTATACAACCGCTGAAACGAACATGGCGTTCTGCTTTCCCATCCTTCTCCACACACCGCTCTCTCTTTTACTATATTCACTCGTGTCTCTATTTCACATACTCCCTCGCCTACGCTCTTCCTTCTTCCTCTTCCTCTTCCTACAAACCATTTTTTACTCTTTTCTCTTTCCTTTACTGTGAAGGCGCGTGGCTTAGTGGTTAGGGTGTTGGAATCACGATCGTAAGATTGTGGTTTCGATTTATGGACCAGGGTATGCATTGTGTTCCTGAACAAAACGCTTCATTTCACGTTACTCCAGACCACTCAGCTGTAGAAATGAGCTTAGCCTGTTGAGGGATGGGAACCGCCAAGATTTTTTTGTCCAAGATACGTCACATGGCCGCAGCAATCCAACGACCCACCAGGGGTTAAGAGACTTGTCCTTATCCTTCCTTTACTAAATATCCCATTGTTTCCATTTGTCATTTTACCTCTTGGTACCACCACGTATTTTCTTTCTGTTTTTTTTCCTTAAGTATAAATTTCACATCAAATTCATATTTCAAAGCTAATTCATCCGCAGAACTATAAAAGTTGTGAAACGTGCCTGCAGCCTTTTGAGATTTTGGTTCGATCTTGGTCATCTATAGTTAGGGAATATAAGAAATGGGGACAAAAGATAGCAGAGTTTACCTCTATCTCTTATATTCCTTCACCATGATATTTTCCTCACCCTTGTTACACTCATCTGAAATTGAACTGTCGAAGAGCGTTATTCGACCAATTTTCCCATTCAACTTCAAAAAAAGGACGTTAAGCATCTGAAACTGCTCGCGATATCAGCGAAACGTTTTTCAAGCACCTTGATGGTTTCCTGCGAGAGAAGGAGTTCAAAAATCAAACTGATGCTAAAAGTGCGTTCAAAGAGTTCATCAACTCCAGAACTCCAGATTTTTATGTTACCGGAAAAAACAAACTCGTAACTCGTTGACAAAAATGTGTTGATTGTAATGGTACTTATAAAATTTCCACATTATTGAAATATATTGTGATGA
>NC_142940.1:8523318-8528318 GCF_046866305.1 Octopus bimaculoides | reverse complement strand
TAAGAGTCTATCAACATAATTACACATTATGTGTAAATTATTGCCATCAGTTAATATCTTTTTCTTCCATAGTCACAAGGCCTGAAACATTGACGGATGGGGATAGTTGATTACATCAACCCCAGTGCTGAAGTTAATTTAGGTACCAGAATAGTCGCATACATAAATTGACATCTTGGCATTTCCACCTTCAACTCACCTGAATATAAAAACAATGATGTGTCTTGCTTAGGGACGTGACACACTCCAGGTCTATGAATCGAGATCATGAGCTTATGATCATAAAAAAACAACTTTATAACCTCTATTTCACGCATGTTTACTGATAACAACAACAACAACAATAATAATGGTTTATAATGGCTTCAAATTTTAGCACAAGGCTAGCGGTTTTGAGGGAGGGAGCAAGGCCAACATTCCCCCCTGAACGGAAAGGGTTTACCCTTTTACAGCTGAATGGACTGGAGCAACGTAAAATGAAGTGTTTTGTTTAAGAATACAACGCAGCGCTCGATCTGGAACTCGAACCCACGATCTAGTGACCATGAGTGTAACACCTTAAGCACTAGGCCACGTACGTTCACGTGATCCTTGAGAGCTACTTAACATTTCAGCTCGTAAATTTCTATCTGTTATATACATTTAACGAAGTTATTCACAAAGACTAATACGTTAATATTTTTTTTATGTCGATACGCCATGACAGTAGGTTATTATTGTAAGCATTGTAGTTCATTTCGTATATATTCCTTTTTTTTTACCTGCTGTCAGGAATAATTTTGTCTGATTTGTGGACGTTCTTAATGTCTTTCACCAGTTTTATACTGGAAGGTAATTTTCAGTTCCTTGAATTTTTTCTTCTTTACCATTTTTAATATATTCTGTGGTTCTGGAGCCGAACTTTTAATCGTTTGGTCTTTCTTTTTCGTCTTCTTACCTGAAGAGCCATCTGAAGTTAAAACTAATAATATTAGTGCCTGTAAAGTATAACCATCTCTTTCTTTCTTTCTTTCTTTCTTTCTTTCTTTCTTTCTTTCTTTCTTTCTTTCTGTACACACATGCATGTACATATATACATATATATATGTATGTATATATATATATATTTATCCATGATAGAATATAGTTTCACAAAATGCGATACTGTGGACTCGAACTCTGAACCAAAAACGGGATTGTGTAGGAAAACTGGTTGCTATTTCTAGTAAGCCGAGAGAACCATGTAGTGATGCTACTGCCAGGTAACGAACTGTTCAGCCTGTACCTACCCCATCATCCCATACCAATTAGCTTAAATAGAGGTAAAACTGATAACGAAGCCTAATATTTTATGCACACATACATACAAACATAAAATATACATACACACATACATACTTACATGTATCTGTATGTATTATGTGTATTTGTATGTATGTATGTATGTATGTATGTATGTTTATATGCATGATTGTACGTATGTGTATCTCACGACGCTTATGTAAATGTTGGCATTATTGTCTGACGACGCTTATGTAAATGTTAGCCATGTTGAAGCTCATAAATAGACATTTCGGGGACAGTATTTCTAGTTTCTAGTATTTCTAGGAAATATTGGGTATCTAGCAACAAGCCATGAATAATGCAGCGATTGCACAATGTCTGTGCATCTAATTTCATAATTTCACTCATGTTCTCTGCTATAAACACACACCTACACACACACACACACACACACACACACACACACACACACACACACACGTAGACACACACAAACGCTTATATATATGCACATACACGTATAGAGACACCCAAACGCATCCATCCACACATGTATGTAGAGTGAAATACTTATGCAAACTCAATTATTAGCGTGTATATATATATAATTCGTGAAGCGGTCCATATTTTTTCAGGCTCAGGCGTGGTTGTGTGGTAAGAAACTTGCTTCTCAACCACACGGTTCTGGGTTCAGTCCCACTATGTGGCACCTTGGGCAAATGTCTTCTACTATAGCCTCGGACTGAGCAAAGCCTTGTGAGTAGATTTGGTAGGCGGAAACTGAAAGAAGCTCATCGTGTATATAAGTATATCTATTTATGTGTGTGAATTTGTCCCCCACCATCGCTTGGCAAACACTGTTGGTCTGTTTATGTGTCCGAAATCTAACGATTCGGCAAAGAGTAGTCTTTAGTACTAATAAGTCCTGGGGTCGATTTGTTCGACTAAAGGTGGTGCTCCAGCATGGCTGCTGTCAAGTGACTGAAACGCATAAAAGAATATATATATATGTATATATATATATATATATATATATATATATATATATATATATATATATATATATATATATATGCGCGTATATATATATATATATATATATGTATATATATATATATATATACACACACACATATATATATATATATATATATATATATATATATATATATATATATATATATATATATATATATATATAGATGTATATATATGTATGTATATATATGTATGTATATATATGTATGTATATATATATGTATATATAAATATATGTATGTATATATATATATATATGCACACACACACACACACACACACACACACACACACACACACACATATATATATATATATATAAACATATATATATACACATATGCGCGTCTGTGTTTATATATATGCATGTATAAATGCATGTATATATATATATATATGTGTGTGTATTTATGTGCGTGTGTGTATATGTGTATGTGCGTATGTGTTTTTATATATAAAGATGCATGTCTATTTTGCTATTTATCTACAACGTCTATATCAAAATCTCCATCCATCTGTCTATCTATCAATCTATTTATCTATCTATCCTTATATATATATGCTCCGCACCGTATATATGCAAAAGCCGGTGCCGAGAATGGTGAGAAAGAGAGAGTGAGAGAAAAAAGAAGCGAGTGACATAGAGAAGTAAGAAAGAAAAGAAGAAAAGACAGAGAGAGAAAAATATATGGATAAATAAAAAAAAAAACGTGTTAAATGATTGTGAAGACATTCATTTTCAATTTAGTTAATCTCTCTGTTTTTGTCAGTGATAAGAATGTGTCGTCAAGATGGCCGCCAGATCTCCATCTTAAACTGCAACAGTCTTATATAGTAATTCATACAAAGAAAGCTATTGTCATTGTTTCCTATTGATTACTCATATATCACGGAGATGATGACTTTGGCGCCCACAAACACCACGAGGCTTCATTGCCGTCATCACGACAATGATGTATGTATGTATGTATGTACGTACGTACGTTCGTACGTATGTATATATATATATATATATATATATATATATAGTAATGGTAAAGCAATAAAAGAATGAAAGCGACCTCGATATTATGTAAATAGAGGAATTTGTCTGTAATATAATATGTGAAAATTATTCGGTTGCCATAATAAGACTCCGAGTTTCGGATATTGGGGCGGAAACCTGCTCTGGCATCTCGTCAGTTATCGAAGCAATCAAAATATGCTATGAAAATGACCGTTAAACAAAGGAAAATTACTATGTAATTGACCGCTATTAAGACAAAAGATGGAAAATAGGACAAGTAAACACAGAGAAACGATCCTTCATCAGTTGTCACCTTTGGTCGAACAAATCGACCCCAGAACTTATTCTCTGTAAACCTAGTGCTTATTCTATATATTCCCTTTTCCCGAACCGCTAAATTACGGGGGCGTAATCACACCAGCATCGGTTGTCAAATAATGGTAGGGAACACGCACAAACACATATTAACACACACACACACAACACACACACACACACACACACACACACACTCACACACACACACACACACACACACACACACACACACACACACACACACACACGTACTACGAGCTTCTTTCAGGTTCCGTCTACCGAATCCACTCACAAGGCTTTGGTCGACCCGAGGCTATAGTTGGAGACACTTGCCCATGGTGCCACACAGCGGGACTGAACCCAGAACCATGTGGTTAGTAAGCAAGCTACTTACCACACAGCCACTCCTGCGACTTTGCGTGTGTGTATGTATATATGTGTGTGTGTGCATGTGCGTGTGTGTGTGTGTGTATACGACAGGTTTATATCATTTTCCGTCTACAAAATCCACTCACAAGGCTTTGCTCGGCCCGAGGTTACAATAGAGGACGCTTGCCTTCTACTGTGCACCGGGGCTGAACCCGGAACCATGTGGCTAGGAAGAAAACTTCATACCATACAGCCACGCCTGCACCTATGTATGTATGTATGTATGTATGTATGTATGTATGTATGTATGTATGTATGTATGTATGCATGTATATATATGTATGTATGTATGCATGTGTGTATGTGTGCTTGTACGAATGTATACGTATTGCAATATACATGCAAAAACACATACATGTTATACATATATGTGCACGTACACATATACGCAAGTATAATATAATGTAATATAATATATTATATGTGTGTGTGTGTGTGTGTGTGTGTGTATATTGCGCACACACAAATATACGCATAACACACACTAATAAATTTGATATCTGATACTTTTATAGAAACAAACCTCGTCTCATATAAGAAATTGAAATCTCTCAAATCTTCTTAGATGAAAATTTTCAAAGGAGAAAAACTAACTTTATGAGACGGTAATCTATGAAATCAACATTGAAAACCCTACATTCTGTATATGGACTATTTCAATTGAGTGTATAGCTATGGACGTTGTTGGTATCATGCCGATTTAATTAAAATTTACACACGCACACGTGTACACATGACTGCACAAACACATACAGATATACACTCACATATACACTTACACACATATGCACTCACAAAAACACATACACATACATATATATATGTTTGCAATCATATACCACAAGAAAGTTTAATAAAATTGATATAAATAAATATTATTTTAAGTATTCATAAATGTAGCTGCGTAGAGACACAACCACAACTACGACACATTGTATGCACACAT
>NC_142940.1:8503318-8518318 GCF_046866305.1 Octopus bimaculoides | reverse complement strand
TTAAATTTCTTTCTAATATTGGCTTCAAATTTTAGGCACAAGGCCCGAAAATTTGGGTGAGCGGGTAAGTCGATTACATCGACTCCATTACTCTACAAGTACTTTATTTTACAGCAATATTTGATATTAGAAGGTAAAACAGACGAAATACTGCTAAGCATTTTGCCCGGCGTACTGATGATTCTGTCCGCTCATTACCTTAAATGCCTTTATAACGTTGGCCAGCGTTTACCACTTCTATCATAAGTTTCACGAAAACTGGGTGATACTTCACATTCATAGAATGTTTTACTCTTTGGCGTTGGAGCTGAATAAATGACGTATAATCTGGGGGTAAATATGCTGTAGGAACATTGTGGTTGAACAGGAATTTACCCTTGAATATCGCCGAGCTCTTATCTAGAACAAGAATGATTTTCCCATTTTCCAGTTGTCTTACAGATGAAGTATGTTCTCTAGTTCTAGACACAAAATACTTTCCAAACAAAATTCCTGTAGCGTGTACCATATATATATATATATATATATATATATATATATATATATATAATAAATATATAGGGATTGACAGTAACCTGCTTCTCCAACATACTGAGAATTCAGAAATAGCAGCCAAAGAACTACTGATTCCAAAACTACAAATTGATAGCGATATTCTTGATACACACAGAACAAAAAACAGAAGAGAAGAGTAAAAAAACCACTTGCCTTTAGTTAATTTAGTACGATCGTTTCACAGTTAAGAGCAAAGAATACTCTATTCTGATCTTCAGCTAAATATTCTAATAAATTTGTTAATGTCTAAATAACTCACGTTAATTTTGGCCATGCGACATCAAGATCACGCGAGGAAGACGTTAAGAAATTTATCGGCCAGTGAATTCAAAATCCCTCACCCCAATGAATTCAATTCAGTGTGCATCACAAATAGTCCCGCATAGAAAAGAGACCCGTACGAACTTCTTGCGGTTTAACTATTCACCTTAGAGAGGTATTATTAAAATATAGATATGCAGGGCATGGAATCGTCAATTAGTAATAAAAAATTAATATATATATATATATATATACAGACAATAGGTAAGAGCTAGACATGTTCAGTATAGAAAACACATTGTAGTGCTGAAATGAATTTTAAATCAAGCTCCGAATTCTTCCAGGACGAGGTCTGCGGTGACATGAGTACCTGTAAGAGGAATCCACGCGAGCTGATATAGATGTGTGTGTGTGTGTGTGTGTGTATATATATATATATATATATATATATATATATATATATATATATATAAATATATATACACACACAGACACGTATGAGCGTATGTATTTATAGCGAAGACATTTACTTTTTACGAACTAACAAAGAATCAAAAGCCATGTGTATGTGTGTGTGTGTGTTTGTATGTGCGTGTACTGAAGACATTCAATTCCTACGAACTAACCAAAGAACAACCAAAACCATGTCATGTTCATTTAAGAAACAGCAAAGCGAAAACACCACGGAATAATCCGAACATCTTGGTATTCTTCCTTTAATCAATTTTGACATGTATCGATGCCATTTCACAGATAAAACTACAAAGAAACAGGAAATTTCTAGAGGAAGAAATTGTAGAATTTCAATTCAGGTTCCGGATTTGGTATTACTTTATCACCCATGAATAATGCATTGAAGTAGAAGAAAATGTAGTGAATAAATGCATAAATAGATAAATAAATAAATAAATGCCACTGGCATTGGCCGAATATAACTTTCTATGTTTTAAAGATCAATTGAATTTATTCGATCGCCTACATCACGAAATACTTGAATGGCAATAATAGATATAGCGTAGTCATGTTGTTGTTATCATAATTAAAGGCAGGCAAAATACTAAGCGGCATTTCGTCCGTCTATGCGTTCTGAGTTCAAATTCCACCGAGGTTGATGTTACATTTAATCCATTCTGGGACGACAAAATAAGTCCAAGTTAAATACTCGACTTCCTGGGGGGGGGGGGGGGGATGTGGCTGCTGGCCCACGTCCAATATTTGAAACTATCATTATTATTATTGTTCAAGGTGGCGAGCTGGCAGAGTCGTTAATACGCTGGGCGAAATGCTTTGCGGCATTTCGTCCGTCTTTACGTTTTGAATTCAAATTCCGCCGAGGTCGACTTTGCCTTTCATCCTTTCGGGGTCGAGAAATTAAGTACCAGTTGCGTAAGAATCGACAAACCGAGCAAAGTATATAACTACCCTTACGATGAAAGAATAATTAAAATAAGAAGAAAAAGAGAACTTATAAAAGATCAAAAAGTACGAAAGAGAAATGGAGATAACGAATGCACAAATGTCTTTTGCTGTTTAATTTTTGTATTTTTAGCCATCAAGATTTGGAAGAATTTATTTATGGCTGGTGAATCCGCGACAAGAAATTCCACCTCCAGTTTTGGAAGCTATCTTGTGACCATTTTGAGATAATTTTGTTGTTTGATTGTTTTTCTTTCTTTCTTTCTTTCTTCCTCTCTCTCCCTCCTCTCACATTTGAAATATTTGCTTTCGAACAAAATAATTCCACTAGGTTTCAGAATAGTCTGTATAAGACGATAAAAGCAATTCCATATACAACCTGATCGTGATTAAATACGGTCTGTTCGGAATAAATTTGCTTAATGTTTGCTGTTGATGTTGTTATTGCAACGTAATTGCTTTTAAATTAAAACGAAATTTTAAATGCCATACCATTACTCTTACCACTTCAGAAGTAACTAAAACTAATTTAAGATAGCAAAGCAGCAAAATGAGAAAGTCTTAGGACGTAGGTTTGTCATAAGTTCAAAGATGCGTAAGACCAAAATTTAACCTGATATCCATGGCGTATAATTGAGCGAAATTACAACATTCTCCCATTCCTTGAACAGGACGCTAGTCTGTCGCGAAGTTAACTTCTCATTTATTTTGGGAACTCATTTACATCAGAGCGGACTGAAGCAGCATAAGATTAAATGTTTTGTTCAAAATTAAAAGCCCACAAGGCACCGGCCGGTTCGGTTATCGAAACCAAAATCTTACGGTCGCGAGTGCAACACGCTATCCAGTGGGTCACGAAGCTGTGTGAATGAGGAAGTAAAAAGCAAAACAAGCTAAAAAACAAAAATAAAGGGCCTCAGGATCTATAAGGATGCAGCTTTATCTGGTTTACATGGCATGTAACGGGCAGAGGTTATAACTTTCTCTCCTCCGAAGGGAAGCAACGTGAAATGAAGAGTTTTGCTCAAGAGAACAACGCAACGCCCGCTCCGGTAATCGAAATCACGGTCTTAAGATCGCGAGTGCGACACCTTAACCACCAGGGCATACGTCTTCGCTAATGAGAAAGTGTAAAATAAAAATAAAAAAAAGAATTAAAACAAAAAATAACACACACACAAACACACACACACAGACACACACATTAAGACTGAATGAAACAGACAACACTAAGTCTAGAAAAACTGACGACAAAGTACTAATGAAACGATAAATGCAAATAGTAAACAGAAGATGTATATAAATAAGATCATAATCAACAAGAACAACAACAACAACAACAAAACAATTTGTAAAGAAGACAAACAGTTAAGCTGACAATTTGCTGTTTTAGATTTAAAATAATGTCTGGATTTATTTATTTATTCATTTATTTATTTATTTATTTTTTAATTTTTTTATTGATAAGCATCCAATCAAAATAGAGAAGAGACGTGCAACTAAACTCACTTCTGGTAATGTTCTGCGAAAACAAGGAACTGAAGTGAAGTGAAATGGTTTATTTTTAGATGTGAAAATAAATGTTCTTTTTCTTCTTCTTTTCCTTTGCGTTGTTGTTGTTGTTGTTGTTGTTGTTGTTGTTGTTGTTGTTATTCATCTTCCTCTTCCCCTCCTCTTCTTCTTCTTCGTCCTCCTTTTTTCTTCTACCTTTTCTCCTTCTCCTCCTCCTTTTTCTTCTACTTATTCTTCTACTTATTATTCTTATCCTCCCCCTCCTCTTTTTTCTTCTGCGTTTTTCTTCTTATCCTCCCCCTCCTCCTCCACTTTTTTCTTCTGCTTTTTTTCTTCTTATCCTCCTTCTCCTCATGTTTCAAACGAGGATTTAGCAGTTATTATATAGAGTTCAAAGTTTTAAGGATTAGAAGACAAGCTAAATTTCTAAATTCCTAAACTGGGATACGACGTAATTTCAGAACCCGTTTCCTTAAAATCACGGATTCAAAAAATCTGCATTTAAACAAGAAACTCACAAACATTTTTGAAACGAATTCAAAGCTTCTCTTGAGACTTTCAAAATCTAGATACATTTCTCTCCAACATTTCTGATTAGCCATCATACAAATATTTTATATATTTATATATAAATCCTTTTTATTGAACACTCAATATTTCATCTATTCAATAAGACATATTCCATATATTCAATAAGACATTCAATACTTTATTTCATAGTACCATCCATTTTTATTTTATATTATATATTGTATATTATATTATATATTGTATATTCCATATTCTATATCCCACATTGGTTTTACAGGAATATAAATAAAACATAAAAAACAGACAGTGTTGGAACTCTTTTAAACAAAATAATATATTCCTCTATACACAATCATACAAAACCCCTTTTTTTCTTTCTTTTGTATTTATTTTTACTCGCATATATATATATATATATATATATATATATATATATATATATATATATATATATATATATATATGTATGTATGTATATACATATATGAATATATATATATTCATAAATATAAATGTATATGTATATACATATAATTATATGCATATACATCGATAGTGTGGAGTTGTATATGTATATACGAATATATTTATGAGTTTGTGTGTGTTTGCCTGTTTGTGTGTGTGTATATATATATATATATATATATATATATATACATACATACATACATGCATACATACTTATGTAATGTATGTATGTGCAAGTGTATATACAAAGAGGTATCGCATTCCACATCCCTCACCTCACCCCCCCCCCCTCCGCCAAAGATATGTTGAAGTGATGGAATAACAATGTTAAAATTATTATTTATTTGTTATTTCATTGAAGAATAACAAACTAGAGTGACATCAAAATAGCATAAATATGTTTAAAAAACACACATCTACCCAATCGATAATTAATCGATATGTCTATCTGATTGTTTATTCCTAACACTGTTAATTTGTTTATTCAATCTTAGGAAAGAGAAAGAATTGGTGACAGTGATAGCGTTTGCTCCTGTTACAGGAGGTGATGATGATGATGATGATGATGATGATGATGATGATGATGATGCTGATGATGATGGTGGTGATGGTGGTGATGATGATGATGATGATGATGATGATGATGATGATGATGGTGATGGTGGTGATGATGATGATGATGATGATGATGATGATGATGATGGTGATGGTGGTGATGATGATGATGATGATGATGATGATGATGATGATGATGATGATGATGGTGATGGTGGTGATGATGATGATGATGATGATGATGATGATGATGGTGATGGTGGTGATGATGATGATGATGATGATGATGATGATGATGATGATGATGATGATGATGCCGGCGACAAGGAAGACGACTACGACGATGACATTGTTTGTTGCTACCATGGTAGTGGCGGTGGTGGTGATCATGAGGATAAAGTTGATGCTGCTGCTGCTGCTGATAATTTTTGCGGTTGCTGTAGTGTTGTTGGTGTTGTTGCTGCTGCTGTTACTGATGGTTGCCTTGGTTGATGATGGCGATGGTTATGCTGGTGATTAATATTGTGGTAGAGCTTTCAGTAGTGGTGGTGGTGGTGGTGGTGAACATGACGATGATGATGATGATGATGATGGTCATGACGATGATGACAATGATGATGATGATGATAACATCATTACCGGAAGTAATGAACAACTAACTCTAAACCGCCGTTCCCATCAATCATTTCATCGGATCGTTGGATCAACACGGCAGTTTGATTCCGGCACCCTGCATTCCGCGAAGGACCAAGTATAATTATTATAGATCGACTCAATCAGGGCTGAACAGAAGCTAAGCAACAACAACAACATTACTAATAACCTTTCTACTTGATTGATACTTAATTTATCCACCCCGAAAGGATGTAAGGCAAAATCAACCTCGGCGGCATTTGAACTCAGAACGTAAAGACGGATAAAACGCCGCGAAGCATTTTCTCCGGTGTACCAAGGATTCGGTTAGCTCGAAAACCTTAACAACATTACTAATAACGGTTGGGTGCGATTGGAGGCCGCGTTATCAGCTTTACTGTTTCAAACAGATCATGTGACCACATGGACATATGCACCCTGGCTGGTTCTACTCAGACTTCTTCGTAGCCTTGTTAAAGGTTCCCCTCGTTGCCGCGTTCATAGAATATGTTTTTTTCTGAAAACATTCAATTAAATACTTGGTTATTAAGAATGTTTTCTTTCATTTTGTATTTCCTATTTTCGCATTTAGAAGAAAAAAAAGAAAAAAATCTATACTCCCCCCCACCATCTTTCTCTCTGTTTCTATCTCTGTGTTATGTGTTATGTTTTTATATTATTTCTTTCTTTGGCGTAGCTCCATCAATTGAGCTGTCACCAAAACGTTTGCCTCTCTGTGGGAAATATTTACAATAAAAACTCCACAAAACGACCATTGTTATTGCTTTATTTAATACAGGGTGTGGGACATGTAAATATTTGAATATGTGACGTGAGTAGTAGTCGTAGTAGTAGTAGTAGTAGTAGTTTTTGTTGTTGTTGTTGTTGTTTAACGTCTAAATCGGCCCTGATTAAGTACGGAATCTTTGTGTTTTTTTTTCTAAGGACGTCTAATAAGACCAAAACGAGGAGTTGTCTTCCCTGAATTGCGGAAACCGATAATTAAAATAATATTGGTTTCAATTTATGGCACAAGGCCACCAATTGCTGGGGAGGGGCTAAGTCGATTTGATCGACCCTCCACCATCCAGTACTCAACTGGTACTTATTTTATCGACCCCGAAAGACAAAGTCGATCCCGACGGAATTTTAACGTAAAGACAAACGAAATGCTACAAAGTATTATTGTTCTGGCTGCTCTTATTTTTCTTGTATGTTTTAGCCCTGTAGTTATTACTGCAGATTATTGTGACTTTGAAGGGCGTCTCACTCGAACGAGTCATAGGCGTGTTGTGTCGGTATACGATGATGACATCTCCATCATGGTGTCCTATACTTCGAATACAGAAGCGGTCAACACTATATTGTAAAGGTATCTTGAGTGCACTGGAGCTCACAGCAAACGAAATAAGTCAGTGGGCTTGCGACTTGAAACTAGGAGATGCAGGCCTATACTAATCAATGGCAATTTTTGTCACTAGACCGAAGGAACAGTTAAGGTATTCGGATTTTGGTTTGGACAGGAACCCCAAGTAGTTCAGAACTAGGAAGAGGTCACGCAAATGGTAGCCAGTCTTATTCAGGAGTGGAAATAAAAAAAGAAGTTGTCTTTGAAAGGTCGGGTGGAAATGCTAATGCCTGCATTGTCTCAGTGCTGTATTATCCGTCAGACATCAAACCTTGCCTCCCAAAATACCTGACCAGGCTGGAGAGTATATTTAATTGTGCTTTTTATCGAAGGGACAGATTTTAATAGCCAGAAAATCCATCTGCTGCCAACCTCTACTCTATGTTGGTCCATGTTGGTCGATAAAATAAAGCAACAAAATTATTATTATTATTATTATTATTATTATTATTATTATTATTATTATTATTATTATTATTATTATTATTATTATTATTATTGCAATAGGTGTGTAGGATGGAAGAATCATTAGAGCGTCACAAAAAACTAGTTTACTGTACTTTTTCTAGCTCTTCATAATTTGAGCTGAAATCCTGTTGAGGCCAAATTTACTTTTAACTCTCCCAGGATTAATAAAATAATTTACCACTCAATTATTTGGGTCGATGTCTTGGATTAAACCCCGTTAATCTCAAAACCACTGGATTTGTATTAAAACATGAAACTATTATTTTATACTAAAAATATAATAAAACACCATTTTTATCGCTTTTGTTGTTGTATATGCATACAATATATACAGGTACATATACGCACTAACTGATTATGCACACACCAATCAATTTCGATAATCACAAACCCCACAAGAGCTGTCTTTTGACGTAAAGGAAAGAAACTTGTCACTTCGTTAGTGATTGGTTTAAATTCTACTAAAAGGAAGCAAAACAATACTTAAATACATTCCAGAGAAAACATATATGCAAACGCATACACACATAGATACATGCATACACATGTGCATAAACACACATACATACATGCATACATACATGCATACATACATGCATGCATACATACGTGCATACACACAAACATGTACATACATACATACAAACATACATACAAACATATAAAACATACATACAAACATACATACAAACATACAAACAAACATACAACCATAAACAAATACGTACATAGATACATACATACATACGTATGTGTATATATGTATACACACGCACAGATTCAAACGTATGCACATGCATATATACTTACCTACGTACATGCATGCATACATACATACATGCGTTCGTACATAAATTCATACATACATATGAACATATACACACACGCATACATACATTCATACATATATACATATGTACGTATATATATTCATACATACATGCGTGCACAGATACACATACATACATACATACATGCATACATACATGCATACATACATACATACATGCATACATACATACATACATACATACATACATACATACATACATACATACATACATACATATACACTACCACAGAAAACACACTTGCATTTTACTTCGAAATCTGTTCGTGACTTTTGTTTAGTTTTCGATGTAATAAACCTTACGACTAACAGCCGTCTCCACTCAAAAACAGTAATTTACCAATATTGTTTTACACAGTCTTGTTTCCGTTGTTTATTTTTGTTTGTTACTGTTTTTATTGCCGTTGCTACTGCTGTTTCTGTTGTTGTTGCCGCCGTTGAATGTCGATGATGGTGTTGCCGTCTGTTAGTTTATGTGCTGTCAGACATGCCAATGTAAACATAATCGAAGAGTATGTGTGACTATCTACTACGTTAGTGCAATGTAGTTAGCGCGTGGAGTTGTGATGCTGTATTGTTTTCATGAGGCGGGGTTGTTACTAAATAATAATGACGATAAAAGTATATATATAAAGATACGAATAAAAGAATTAATGCGAATCTTCAACATATATTAAAATCGTTGAATGCATATAAATTTAACTGTTGTTACACACACACCCACACACACACACACACACACACACACACACACACAAACACACACACACACACACACTCACACACACACACTCACACACACACACGCACGTGCACGCCACACACAAGTATACATATATATATGTACACCAAGGTAAGCACATAAATGTGAAGCAAAGTAGAAAAATAGTACTCGAATACCAGAAGTAGAGTAATAAAACTGTCCGACGAACGGGAACGTGAAACTCTGAGTAACAGTTTTTGTGATATTTTATTACTGCTTTTTAATAAAGTATATATATATATATATATATATATATATATATATATATATATATATATATATATATATATATATAAATATAAATATATACTTTCTTTCACAACCTTGTTACCTAATAGGTGGACGGTCAAAATTTTCTCAAAAATAAAACGAAATAAGAGAACACGTACACATACGCACATGCATAAACACCCCCCCCCACACATACAATTCTGCCAAATTTTCGTTACACCTCACTTGTTCCTCCCCGGATAGCAAATGCTTGGAAGTAATTTTCTTCACATGATCTTTTATTCAAACCCAAATATAACCAGACGTAAAAGAAATAAAGAAAATATTTTATTCGTTATAAAATACGTTCTGATCGACAAATTGTGAGTGACATTTTTATACGTCTACTGAATATAGAAATTTCGATGAATCTTTAGTTTTTCATCTTGGCAAGTCTCTAGACAATTATTTTTGATGTGAGAATCACCAATTCTTTTGTGACTCTATTCATCCGTCTCTCCCTCACTCCTTTCTTATACATCACACTCCACTCACACAGATTTTTTCTATCTCAAACTCACACACATAATACATACATACACATACATACACATACATAATACATACATAATACATACATATAGCGAACTAGCTTTTCTTAGAATATATTTCTTATTTCACTTTGAATTTAACCAATTTTGGATTGTCTTGATAACATTGTATTAACATGTATTTTCTGTTTGTAAATATGCTGACACAACAGGGATGATCGTCAGCATTGTATGGGGAAATCATCAATTAAAGATACTCCAAACGAGAAAACAATTCATTTCACGTTACTCCAGTTCACTCAACGGGCAAAAATGTGTTATCCTGCGAGGGATTGGCGACCCGTCCAGGGGTTAGTATATATATATGTATGTATATATATATATATATATATATATATATATATATATATATATATATATATATATATATATATATATATATATATATATATATATATATATATATATATATATATATATTTATTTATATAAAGGCGTATATTGTTGTATATGAATGTACTTCATTTTGTATATATATATGCATACATATACAACTATTATATGTCTACATGTTTGTATGCAAGTGCATAATTTAATTAACATATATATCTATAAATATTTTTTAATTAAAAAGACAAACTTATGTCTATATATACAAAGTGCATACGTGCATGCATGCTTGTGCACACGTGTGTGTGTTTAATGCATATGTGTGTGTGTCTCTGCGCGCATAAACGTTCGCCGCCAGGCACATACGAATGGCTGCTATTCGACCGCATGCAATCCAGGCCATGCGATGGTCTGTTGTAAATATATACTTTACGCTGACCCAATTCCTTTTATAGAAACCGTTTAAATAAACTCACAGACAACACACAATGTGTGCTATTTATATCCCAACGTAAAGATGCACGCCCAGAATCAAAATGATTTTATCGTAAATTCCTTAAACATCTGTCTAAATCACCACCCACTACTTTTCACATATGGGTACATTTATAATTCCCCCACGGGTTGCTTTAGGAGAATTCTCCATAGAATTATTTTATATAAATTTGTTTAAATACTTTTCTATAGAAGACCACCTTATTTGCTACTCGCGCGGAGTCTTACGCTTTATGTCATCATTTAATTATTTCAGTTATTGGGCATCAGTTATGCTCGAGCCCCGCATTAAAGAGGTTAGGCGATCAAATCGACCTCTCTACTTACGTTTCTTTTTCTTTTTCTGTTTTTGTAAATCTGATACTTATCCTATCGGTTCTTTTACCGAGTTACTAACTAGCAGGACATAAAGAAACCAATACTAGCTGTCAAGCAATTATTGGGGACAAACACACACATGACGGGCCTGTTTCGGTTTCCGTCTACCAAATCCACTCAGAAGGCTTTAATTAGCCCGAGGCTATAGTAGAAGACACTTATTCAAGGTGCCATGCAGTGGAAGTGAACCCGGAACCATGTGGTTGGGAAGCAAGCTTTATCGACCTATATTAATAAAAAAACATTTCCAACATGGTTTCCACCATTGGTAATGCAAAGTTCGATGCACTTTTTGCGATTCACATGCACTCAATGCAGATACTCGATGTTTCCCTCAATTTAAGCACATTTATTCATGATTCGTTCCTTCACATGGCTCAGACTTTCTGATCTCCCTGTATGTATCATATATTTATAGTTACCTACTAACGTCCTGCTCAGACAGGATGTTGGCAGGTAACTGTTGCCGCTATGTCTGGAAGTTACGGTTTGAATTAGTCAGCGACAACAGTTCGTTACATTTGATGTCACACATATCAGACTGCTGTGTTGTTGCGGGTTAGTGGTGAACTAACACTGTAGCGGCAACAGTCTTTCGTGTTAGTTAGTTAGTTACCAGTTGGTTTAAAAAAATGAGGCTGAATGGTCAGCATGGACAGAGCTGTAGTCTATACAAGTGGTAGGCGTTGTGCGAATGGAGCAGCCAGGATTAAAGTGGTATATCTGGGCTCTCGGTGACCTATAACTAGAAGTTCACGAACAAGGCGTACTTTTGGTGGAAACAATAGATTAGTGTATTTTTCCTGTTGGACACTGCAGCTTGATGGAGAATGTGTAGTCTCCCGCAAGGGTAGATTTGGCAATTGCGAGTTCCGGGTGGGTAGGGGTCTTCCTGTCAATGACACTTCATTCGATGTTGAGGATGTCATTCTGATGGTCACGGGAGTTTCCAGATAAATCAGAGTATGGCGGTACAGTTTCCCTATCCCTGCACCTGAAGGAGTGTATATGCTGTGTATACCTTCCCTTGAAGTCACTGGCTGACATGCCCATGTAGTGTCTTGTAATGCCAAGATTTCAGCACTAACAGACTGGGTGTGGATTAAAGACTGTGTACACGCATGTTTGAGTCTTTTGTAGCTTGTGATGTTAGAAGTGATTTTCTTGAAGCAGGAATAACTGACTTTGACGTTGTTGGGGTCGAAGAAGCTTATAACACTTATGGGTTCTATAATTTTTAATTAGTGTCAGGAAGTTCCTAGCTATGCTGGTTGAAACTTCTAGGTTAAATGGAAGATTGAATTAAATGATTCTCCTTTTAATCTCTTAGGGTTTGGGGTTGTGTGCGATTTTGTTAAAAATATCTCACTATCGCCTGATGGTTAAGAGATTGTTCTACTTATGCATGTGACTAGGTTTCTCATTAAAAGTGGAAGTGATTGGAGTTTTCGTGGATATTCCCAGTATTCTCGTTAGGCTTCTTATTAGGGTAGTACTTCATGTCTAGGGTTACAACCAGGATGTTGACGTTTATGAAATTTTTAATGACTTAAAGAAGGGTCGAATGCTTTGAAGATCTTTATCAAACCATTCCTGAACTTGTGCATGGTGTGGCCGCTTGTATGGCTTGAGATTGCTTGACCGTCGTCCCTGTACAGGACCGAGCTATGTCCTTCCTTAAAGTACCCAGGATAAATAAACGCGGTTAGCGGTCTCGGCACTGTCGTAGCTACCCATAGATACGTCGAACAATGACCCACTATCGCACTTCATCCAGTAGGAATCCTTGTGAACCAACATTAATTTTCTAGCGTTCACGATGATTCTGCTATTAAAATCTCAAGGTCGTTGATATTAGTGAATTGTCTACTAAAATCTAAATGCTTCACGAGAAGGGATTTCGATGTTGAAGGGTAGAAATCTACGATATAGAACTAGGAGAATCTGCGTGGTGGTTTCTTCGCAATGCCGCAGAACAAATCGATCCCTGTGGTGCTGCAATGCCATTGTATCAGTCCTGTAGCCTTACTAATATCGGCGTTGATAATATCGTCAGTACACATACGATGCCTGTTTCACTTTTGGAAAGCTTAATCAGCCAGCACTGATCCTTAAACGTGAGATAGGAACGGTGTATGGTAAGATGGACCTCAGGCGCATGGTGAAGCGGAACACACGAGCCAAGATAGCTGGCTCTTTCGCTTCAGTGTCTATGTCGCTGTATGTTAGTTCTCTTGCATGTTTTAGCGATCGTGTTCTGTAAGAAGTCGTGTGTGCATGGAAGTGTTTCTACCACATATGTTCTTTGTTTTCTCTGTGAGGTGTGTGTATTAGGCATTTGTTTCATTCTTGCTATACAATTGTTCAAAGGGTTAAAAAAAAGGGATAAGAGCAATGCCGAAATCTTACCGTTTTTATGATGTTCATTATGTCAGCTTTAAGGTACCTCTTTATCAGTGAAGGACATTTTCTGAATTTAAGCCGAACTGCTCTGCGGATGTGCTGATCTATCTATCTATCTATCTATCTATCTATCTATCTATCTATCTATCTATCTATCTATCTGTCTGTCTGTCTGTATATCTATTTATCTATCTATCTATCTATCTATCTATCTATCTATCTATCTATCTATCTGTCTGTCTGTCTGTCTGTCTGCCTGTCTGTCCGTCTGTCCGTCCGTCTGTATGTCTATCTGTCTACCTACCTACCTACCTACCTACCTACCTACCTACCTACCTACCTACCTACTTACCTACCTGCCTGTCTGTCTGTCCGACCGTCCGTCTGTCCGACCGTCCGTCTGTCTGTCCGACCATCCGTCTGTCTGTCTGTCTGTCGATTACACTTTTCACTTGCATCGGGTCAAATGACAAACATATACCATATCCCGTATAGTATGACAACTTTATATCTTCCGAAACTAATAACGTTTGCAGTCATTGCCCTTCCTATGAATATCGCGCTATTTGACGTTTGATGTTTATCTTCTCATTTACCATTGAAAGACAAGCAACACTTAAACTATCCTTTTGAGATTGTCAGACATAGTGTCTTGGTTGTAGAAACCCCAGACGATTGAATCGGATACAGTATTAGAGAGGTATTTGATATTCGCGACCCCGGAAGGTTGAAAACCATATACAGTGTAATCGAATTCAGGATGTCAAGAAAGCAAATGTCTTAGCCATGCAGCTAAGCCTATAAACGAAGGGGTACGGAAACGTTCCTTGGCTTTGGGTAAAAGAAAATACAGGAGGCGCAGGAGTGGCTGTGTGGTAAGTAGTTTGCTTACCAACCAAATGGTTCCGGGTTCATTCCTACTGCGTGGCACCTTGGGCAAGTGTCTTCTACTATAGCCTCGGGCCGACCAAAGCCTTGTGAGTGGATTTGGTAGACAGAAACTGAAAGAAGCCCGTCGTATATATGTATATATATATATATATATATATATATATATATATATATATATATATATATATATATATATATATATATATGTATGTATGTGTGTGTATATGTTTGTGTGTCTGTGTTTGTCTCCCCAACATCGCTT
>NC_142940.1:8495818-8498318 GCF_046866305.1 Octopus bimaculoides | reverse complement strand
AATACAAATTACCATGTCTTATCGTATATACATTCTTGTTATAATGTATATGTGCCTCTTTGTATGTATGTATGTATGTATGTGTGTGTGTGTGTGTGTGTGTGTGTGTGTGTGTGTGTGTGTGTGCATTTCTGTGTATGTATACGTGTCTGCATGAGTGTGTGATTACTTAATAAACAAACACGAACATATCATTCATTATATGCAAATGTAATTATCAATATATTAAATGTATTCTCACGCACACATACACACTCACACGCGTTTAGATATACACACTTATCTAAACAAACATACAAGCTACACGCACGCGAACACACAAACACACACACACACACACACACACATACATGTGCAAACATGTAGACATAATTAACTCATTAATGAGACATTGAGACGCAGCGGCGCACCAGACTGACGGCTCAATTAGTGGTTTGTAATTGCTTAAGCGTACGCACAGATACACATACGAACACGCACCCTCTCACATACATACATACATACACAAGTCATCGCATACACACACACTCTTTCTCACACTAATGTTCACGCACAAACGTGCGCAAGTGTGTGTATGTACGTGCGTGTGAGTGTGTATATATGTGCGCATATATGCATCTATGCTTGTGTACGTTTTTGCTTATCCATTTGCAAGTGTTATAGCTAATGCGTATATACATTAAAATTTTTATATACATACATGCATACATATGTCTGTCTGTCAGTCTGTATGTGTATATATATATGTATGCATTTATAGCCATGCAAATATGTGTGTATGTAAAGATATATATATATATATATATATATATATATATATATATATATACATACATGAGTGTGGATATATATATATATATATCCGTACATACACAATACGCGCACACGCATGTTAACTGTGTGTACGCAGGTGCGTGTGTGTGCGCGTGTGTGCGCGTGTGTGCGCGTGTGTGCGCGTGTGTTGGGATATAGAAACGGGTGCGAAAATGTTTTTTTGTCGCCAGAAGGGTCGCAAACAGCGACATAATTCTGTGAGGCGACAGGGTGAATCATCAGCCATCAACGATTCTTTGTTATGTTACGTTATGTAACTTTCGTTCGCTCGAAGAACATCAGTGCAGTATGAGTTTCAGAAAGGGTGTCATTTTGAGTCAAATTTCACCCTTCTTCGCAGGCGACAACGATCTCGGTCAAGGTTAATCGCCCTGTTCTTTACCACGTCTTTACCGATTCAATTGTGGAGGCGCAATGGCCCAGTGATTAGGGCAGCGGACTCGCGGTCATAGGATCGCGGTTTCGATTCCCACACCGGGCGTTGTGAGTGTTTATTGAGCGAAAACACCTAAAGCTCCACGAGGCTCCGGCAGGGGATGGTGGCGAACCCTGCTGTACTCTTTCGCCACAACTTTCTCTCACTCTTACTTCCTGTTTCTGTTGTGCCTGTAATTCAAAGGGGCCAGCCTTGTCACACTGTGTCACGCTGAATATCCCCGAGTACTACGTTAAGGGTACACGTGTCTGTGGAGTGCTCAGCCACTTGCACGTTAATTTCACGAGCAGGCTGTTCCGTTGATCGGATCAACTGGAACCCTCGACGTCGTAAGCGACGGAGTGCCAACAACTGATTCAATTTCTCCATCCGCTTTCAGCTGTCCACTCTACGGTTGTCCTTGGTTTCTCCAATGGTCAGTGCAATTCGTGGTCTGGCTGCTTCCTTTGTCTAGCTGAGATGGTGTCTTGCGGCTTCCTTAGGCCGCGCACACACACACACACACACACACACACACACACACACACACACACACACACACACACACACACACACACACACACACACACACACAAACACACACATACACGCACACACACAAACAGATGCGCACACACATACACGCACAAACACATAGGCACACTGACATCAAAATAATCAAATAAACGAAACCCGTAAAATACAATTTGTTTAGAAACCATTTAGCAGTTCAAGTACAAATTCCCAAGTTGTCCAATCAAACAATGTAATCTGTAGACATGTCCTATAAAAACTAATATAGTTTTCTATGACGAAACTATTTTTACGGGTTTTGGAAGCTTGTTTTACGATTTACAAAGACGTTTTAGTAATTGTTTTTACTAAGGAATTTTATTTAGGTTGTAAAGAAATGTTTTCCAAATTTTTTTTACAATTTCTCATTTCCATTTTGATAATCAAGGCTAAAATGAGTTGATTTTCACTTTGTGGATTAGAGACGGATCCTAGATTTCAGGAAAATGTTCAGAGGAATAGTTCTATTGCGCGTGTGTGTGTGTGTGTGTGTGTTGCTACCCACGCTGATGACGGGTTGCTACCCAGAAACCCGGGTCCGGGTGGATCACGTAAAAGTACACATGGGAACAATGATGTCCCTTCGCAAATATTGATCGGACACAGTGTGTCATTAGCCAACTGGAGGCGATATCTTCCTGGGGCTATAAACAACAGTAGAATCGTCCCATATGGATC
>NC_142940.1:8475818-8490818 GCF_046866305.1 Octopus bimaculoides | reverse complement strand
AGGTGATGGTCGGCCTGTGACTATAATAGAAGATACATTCTCAAGGTGCCACACCTGCGCCCACAAGCCACGCCTGCGCCAAGCTGGGTACAAATTACCGATCTAAACCCACTCGCGAGTGACAGCTGACTGTACTTTTACTATGCTTAGTTAACTGATAGCCATCGTATTGATATACAATAATACAGTTTGTAGAGCAGGCTATTCAGTTTCGGCGACCCCCACCCCACTGCCAACCTGAACTCAGTTGCTGAAATCACTTTTTCGCAGAGCTTTGCGTCTTCTGTGACGAATTACAACAGACTGTCGAAAATAGGTGTTGAACTTCTCTGTCTCCAGTTCAACGCTTCTGGCAAACGATTCGATAAAGTTTTGCAGAAAACTTGCACTCGTATGCATAAAGTTGGACAAGACGTGTTCGTCGCAGATAGTGAAAGGCCGAAATGTGACTTTACATTTCTTGTCACGCTGAGCTTCTGCTATCTGTGTACAACGGATGACTTTTGTACACTCGCGTTTCAGATAATCAGCCTTACTAGTAATAAGACAATTATCAACGATAATACAGTTCACTAAAATAAGTAAATAAATAAATGAATAAAGAAATGAATAAGTAAAATAAATCAAAAGGTTAGACGTCACTCACAAGCGAGTATGAGCTCATGCTTTGTATCACGCTTTTGCAAGTTGTTTTAATTGTGAACAGACGTTGGTGGTATTCCGTCGCTTACGACGACGAGGGTTCCAGTTGATCCGATCAACGGAATAGCCTGCACGTGAAATTAACGTGCAAGTGGCTGAGCACTCCACAGACACGTGTACCCTTAACGTAGTTCTCGGGGATATTCAGTGTGACACAGTGTGACAAGGCTTACCCTTTGAATTACAGGCACAACAGAAACAGGAAGTAAGAGTGAGAGAAAGTTGTGGTGAAAGAGTACAGTAGGGTTCGCCACCATCCCCTGCCGGAGCCTCGTGGAGCTTTAGGTGTTTTCGCTCAATAAACATTCACAATGCCCGGTCTGGGAATCGAAACCGTGATCCTATGACAGCGAATCCGCTGCCCTAACCACTGGGCCATTGCGACTCCACACATTCATACATACATACATACATACAAATATGAAATCATTTAAGTAATTAGAGTTATTTCCCTTGACACCGTTTTGTAGCTGTTCTTGTTGCTTCTTTCTTTCTATCTTTCGGCAACCGTTGTTATGTCAACAGTTTATTGTTATATATATGCATCAACTGCTGCTGCTGCTTCTGCTGCTGCTTCTGCTGCTGCTTCTGCTGCTGCTTCTGCTACTACTACTACTACTACTACTACTACTACTACTACTACTACTACTACTACTGCTGCTGCTTCTGCTGCTGCTGCTACTACTACTACTACTACTACTACTGCTGCTGCTGCTGCTGCTACTACTACTACTACTACTACTACTACTACTACTACTACTACTACTACTACTACTACTACTACTACTACTATTACCAGTTGTGTGTCTTTTTTTCTTGTGCTCTTTTATATATTTTCGTCGTTAGAACTATTTTAAATTTCCTCTTGAAATCATTTAAGTAATTAGAGTTATTTCCCTTGACGCCGTTTTGTAGCTGTTCTTGTTGCTTCTTTCTATCTTTCGTCGCTAGTCGTTGTTCCGTCAACGGCCATTGTTATTATACTCTTTTACTGTTTTACTTGTTTCAGTCATTTGACTGTGGCCATGCTGGAGCACCGCCTTTAGTCGAGTAAATCGACCCCAGGACTTATTCTTTGTAAGCCTAGTACTTATTCTATCGGACCATTAAGCCGAACCGCTATGTTACGGGGACGTATACACACCAGCATCGGTTGTCAAGCGATGTCGGGGGGGGGGGGGGCAAACACAGACACAGAAACATATACACAAACGTTGGATTTCGGCCAAGCTGGGGCTTCAGTGTCTGAAAATAATCTTTAAAAAAAATGCTGATATTCTATATATCATAGCAGAGAGAGATTTGACTAGCTCTCGGTGGCTGGAAAATTTCCAGCTGAATTAAATTACGTGATATGTGAATATTTGCCCTCATAACAGACAATTCTCATCTGCTACACATCAATTGGTCCTGCTCTCTTTAGTATCATACCAAAACACATATGAGAAGAAAAACTTCCGCTAATATTTAAACGTTCCCTGGACGAATATCTCTAAAGATACTTGCCCTCAAATATATCTTTGCAAACGATAACTCTTTACTTGAATGGTCTATGGTGCCTCCCAAATGACTTATACGAAATATTATTAAATGTCTTTTCCAGGTGGTGCTATTAAGTTAGACGTGGTCCGGGTCAATGCTGGGCGAAACTTATATAATTATCTTAGTACAATATATGTCTATGCTTTTATTCCCCATGCATCTATATGAGAGGATCTCTCAAGGCTAACAAAGCAGTATTTGGTGTTCTAATAAGACATCCACGTCAAGTTGGATATAAAGATTGCTTTTTGGTACTAATACTGGCCAACTAGGAGCCCATACATGTTCAGATTAGACGAAGGAAATGGAGGTGGATCGGACACACACTGAGGAAAGAACCCTCAAATGTAACACAAGCACTTGACTGGAACCCGCAGGGGAAAAGGAAGCGAGGACGCCCGAAGCAGTCATGGAAGCGGAGCATTTTGGACGAGCTTAGGACCACCGGCCTGACATGGGAAGCAGCCAATGACCGCAAAAAGTGGAAAATAACTGTTGAGGCCTTATGCTCCACAAGGGGCAAAAAGAATTAAGAGAAGAGAGAGAGAGAGAGAGAGAGAGAGAGAGAGATAGAGAGATAGATAGATAGATAGAGAGAGATAGAGAGAGAGAGAGGGAGTGTGTGTGCTTGTGCTTGTGTCTCTCTTTCACTACCGCTTGAGTACCAGTTGAGGCGTGCTTATGTCCAACTGATCTAGCTGTTCAAAAAAAAAAAAAAAAAAGAGAGATCGGTAGAATACGTAACAGGCTTAAAGAAAAAAAAATCTACTGTCCTGGAGTCGATTCGTTCGAATAAAATTCTTGAATGGTGTGCACCAGCATGGCCGTAGTTTAATGAATTAAAAAGAACAAAATAAAAATGAAGGTATATAGACATCGCCCTGTCTCTCTCTCTCGCTCCCTGTCTGTCTGTTTTAATCTTTCTCCCTCACTGTCCGTCTGTCTGTCTGTCTGTCTGTCTGTCTCCCTTTCGTGTCACCCCTCCCGTCTCTCTTTCTTTCTATGTAACGCGAGACGGTGTGGTAAGAGGGAAAAAAAGAGAGTGAAAAGAGTGAGAAAAAGAGAAGAGTAAGAAGAGAAACTGAGAGAATGAGAGAGGTTGAGAGAAAGAAATAAAAAAGGAGAAAGAGAAACAAATATACAAAGAGAGCGAGTAGAGAGGAAGCAAGGTAGACAACTCACAGTGCTTAGACAATCTCCAAAATATGTACGTTATCTCCCTTGAACATATATTTTTTTTGATTATGGGAAAGCTTTCTAAGTTACACTATTCTGTTTTTTTTTTTGTAATCTTTTATCTTGTTTCAGTCATTGAACTGCGGCCATGCTAGAGCTCTGCCTTCAAGGGTTTTAATCAAACAAATAGATCGAGAACTTATAATCTTCGTGTATTACTTTTTCTATTAGGATCATTTATATATATATATATATATATATATATATATATATATATATATATATACACACACGACGGGCTTCTTTCACTTTCCGTTTTCTAAATCCACTGATAAGGCTTTGATTGGCCCCGAAACTATAATAGAAGACACTTGCCCGAGATGCCACACAATGAGACTGAACACGGAACCATCTGGCTGGGAAGCAATCTTTGTACCACACAGCCACGACTGCACCTATGTCAATATATAAAATATGTCAACATATAAAATATATCAATATATAAAAGAAGTAAAATTCAATTGGTTATAACAATCGAACTAATCAATATTTATATCTCATGATATTATCGTATAAAGACTTAAAACGAAATCCGCTTATCTTTTTGTTTAGTCAGTCGACAATTCGAACAATACGACGTTTTCGTATTTCTTGTTTCTGACATTCTGTCCTTGACCAATGCGTCTTAGCTCCTCGCAAACCATACCATGCTGTTGTAAAAATGAAACTATGCATGAGATAATATAATCCTTGCTACACTGTGACCCGAGGGACAGGAGGAGAGGCAGACTGAGATGTCTTTCGCCGTATGTCTCATTCAACAGCAATATTAAAACGAAATATTGATTTCAAATTTTGGCACAAGGCCAGCAATTTCAAGGGAGGAAATAAGTCGATTACGTCGACCCCAGTACTCAACTGATACTTATCTTATCAACCCCGAATGGATAAAAGGCAAAGTCGACCGCGGCGGAATTTGAACACGGAATTCGTGAATAATTGAGAATTTACTGAAATTGGCTGTCTGAAGTTATTATGCAAATGTTGGAACTTATATTTTTACAGTGTTAGTAATACGTTTTTGTTATTTTGCTGGTCATAATATAATCAAGGGTAAAAAGAAAGATATTAGAGCGTCTGAAAAGCAGGAAATGACTAAGCTTTTAAGTGATGGCATGACCTCTTTGAACAGCTTGGCCGATATAATCGAACAATCAGGAAAACAATTGAAGATATAACAAAGAACAGGAAACCAAGGTCTGGGTAGGGGGTTGAAGAACTTGTCCAAGAGAGATAAACATCAGTTGAAACGCATTGCCGATAAAAACCCACTACTCAGTAGTGATAAGGTATTTGATATGGCTGGGATTGTTGGAGTAAAGAGAAACAAGAGGTGTAGAGTCCTTCGTGACATTGGTTCTGTGAAAAAATCTCCTCGCCAGCCTCCTATATCTCCAACTAATATTGATAAACGTCTAAAGTGGGCAAGAAAGTACTTAAAAACAGGTTTCAGAAACGTCATATTCACTGACGAATCGCGCGTCACATTAGATGGTCCAGATGAACGGGTTAAAGGATGGGTTCTGTGAGACCAAGAGATGCTCCTATAACGAGACGACGGCAACAAGGAGGTGCTGGTGTAATGATATTGGCTGGTATTGTTAATAGAACCATCATTGGACCGTTTAAAGTTGACGAAGGTGTAAAACGAAATGGTACTAATTATTGTGAATTCTTGGATCAAACTTTCTTTGAATGGTACAAACGTCAGCCTCACAATTTCAAGATAAAGTGTATATTTATGCATGATAATGTTCCATCACATGCTTCTCGCCTATCTTGTGAGTTTCTTGAGCGCGAACGATTTACTGAAGACAAAACGATGGAGCGGTCACCGTCGAGCCCTGACTTGAACTCAGTAGAAAACCCCAGGTCAATCATCAAACAGAAACTCTATGAAGGAGGCAAACAGTACAACAGTAAGGTAGAACTGTGGGATACTATACAAAGTATTACAGCTGCAGCTTCGCCAGATCAAATTGGAAAACCAACAAATTCGATGGACAAGAGATTAGTAACGTGGATTGAAAAGGAAGGTCGTTATGATTGAAAAGAAAGGTCGTTATATGTAAATTGTTTCAACTATATATTAAAACATTGTTCTTTGAATTAGTAAAATGTTCAAAATGGGTTCTTATATTTTAATTGTCCTGATACGCAGAGCAAATAACAATTCCAACATTTGCATAATAGCTTCAGACGGCCAATTTGGTAAATTCTCAATTATTCACGAAAATCAAATCAGATCCATGTCAAATTTTAGCCACAGTTAAGAAAAAACATTTGTACCAACATCCTAAAATTTCAGGTTCGTATGTACATGTACATTCATTTTATTAAAAAAACAAAGCGATTTGCCTAATATCTTCAGACAAGGTGTATATATATATATATATATATATATATATATATATATAAATATATGTATATATATATACATACATACCAACATATATACATATAGACATACATACACATACATACACGCACGTATATATATATATATATATATATACACACACGTTAAACCACTTAAAACACTTATCTGTTAACTGTCGCATCTGCATATATATATATATATATATATATATATATATATATATATATATATATATATTGCTCTTTGATTGTGTCAAACCAACCAACAGAACCGTGCCTAACTTCCTATATAAATCTTGTTTCTATTTGTTTATCTGTCAAATAGAACACACGCCCGAATATGTCGAGGTTTTCATCCTTGTGTATCGTTCTCGTTGCTTTTTATGTTGTAGCAGCGACTTCGGAAATAGAAAATGACGAACTACCAAATGGTAAATATTACTTTTGTAAATAACCCATGCCTGCTTCTTAAATTTATTACAGCACACATAAACAGACTCACACGCGCATACACATACACATACACGCACACATATAAACATACATGCAAATGAACACGCACAGTCATACAAATTGATTATTTTGTTGTACGGAAGGATACAACAGCACAATATAACGATGCGTTTAAAATGTTTAGAGCCTGATATATATATATATATATATATATATATATATATATATATATATATATATATATATATATATTGTTGTCTGAGATTAGATTAAAAGAGATTACAAAATCGAGACTTTGGTTTCGATCGATTGCAAATCTCGAGACTTGCTAAGAAAAAAATAAGCAATGAAAGATGTATTCATTCTATTGACTGAATGTCTTACCAAACGAAACCAAGCGTGGTTGTGTGGTAAGAAGTTTGCATTCCGATAACATGGTTCTGGGTTCACGCCCACTGCGTGGCACCTTGGGAAAGTGTTTTCTACTATAGCGTCGGGCTGACCAAAGCCTTGTGAATGGATTTGATAGACTGAAACTTAAAGAATCCCGTCGTATGTGTTGTACCCAATAAAGTCTATTACACACATTCCATCTCCTAGTTTATTAATATTGTGATATATATATATATATATATATATATATATATATATATATATATATATATATATATATATATATATATATATATAAAAATATTAAATAACTATATATATATATATATATATAACAATATTAATAAACTAGGAGATGGAATGTGTAACAGCCTCTATTGGGTACAACACATGTTTCGACCCGTTCTGAGTCTCTCCAGGTACATCAATTCAGGTACGAGAGATATTATATGTATTTATGTATAATTGGTGTTACTTTCGACAGAATAATTAACAGAAATAGATGTATTAACACGTGTGTGTGTGTGTGTGTGTGTGTGTGTGTGTGTGTGTGTGTGTGTTTGAAGCTTCGTACGGACTTGAGTGTCTTGCTTTATGTACGTACCTATGCACATATTTATCTATGCCATGTACGTATTTTTATGTATATATACACGTGCGTAACTGCATATACGAGTTCCTGTACATATGTATGTATATAAGCGTCCATACGTGTGCGTATGCGCGTGTATCTAGTTGTATGTAAATGCCTATATACTTGGACATGCGTGTGTGAGCGCGCATGTATATGTGCGTATATATATATATATATATATATATATCTGTGTATGTATATATGCGTTTAAGCACGAACACATTTTCGTCTAAGTATTATCTTCCTTTCAACTTCTACATCCTTTTCGTTCTCTTAACAGTTACACAACAGAAAAAGCTGATTACGTCATTTTCTCTAAACTAGAATTTATAATTATCACGCTCATATTTGAAATTTTTGTGTTTCAATAATTTTTCTCTGATTTTACTCATTCTCAAATTTGATGGACATATAGCGGCATTTAAGTCACACACACACACACACACACACACACACATATATATATGTATATATATATATATATATATATATATATATATATATATATATATATATATATATATATATATATAAGAGACAGAGGGTGTGTGAAAGCGAGAGATATTATATGTATTTATGTATAATTGGTGTTACTTTCGACAGAATAATTAGCAGAAATAGATATCTGCAATAAACTAAATGCTCTATAATTAATTAGTCTCTAACATTAAATATATTCCCTTCAATTAAACAACATGCCCACAAAGAAAAAAAGAAATTCAGTAGACGTCTTCCATTTTTTTAAACCTCATTCTTTAATCATAAAAAATCTAAATCTAAATTTGACATCTTTTATATTTTTCCTAGATGCTTCCATTCCTATGCAGAAGACGAATGGTAACGCTTCTTCGATCACCCGACCAATTCAGGAGGACAAGCTAATGAATGGCGCTGAAGTTGATAGATCGATTATAACAATGGATCAAAGCTTAGATGAAATTAGAATGATAAATAATATACCAAAGGCTGAAATATTGGAGAATGTAAGATCTATGTCCTGCAATGGGACCGGAAACCATTATACTTGTTACCAAGTGACTGGCATAAGAACTGTGGGCATATACTGTAAGTTACTTTTTCCATATGTAGGGGCCAATTTCTCTTGAGATTACCCCCACCCCATATAATTTTTGTATCGTATGCGAATAGCTGCCATCATTGAGCTATACCCTTTTTTTGCTCCCATATTATTAACGAAATCCGCTACCTTTGTCTCAATTAATTTCGAAAATAATGAAGAACTTAGAAAATGAATTTCTTGGAAATAAAAGAATTCATTTAACATATGCGTTTTACTCCATTTACTAAATTTGTATATTTACTCAAGTACCCAAAATAACAAGGAGTTTCTACCTTATAAACAGGAGTTACACCACAGTCTTTGCTACCATGGTATCTATTAACCAATTTATTTTGTCCGAGTTAATTATTAACTAGGAGAAAATAAATACATAATGTCTTACGTTTAAAATGATTCCCATGCTTTCCCTCTTGAGAAGGTTACAATTTTAATATCAAAGATCCCTATGGATCACACAAGTTGTTATCCTTTGAAACATATGTAGGAATAAAGTATGCAATTATAACATGCGTTTTCTCCAATCCTTAAATTCTTATATATATATATATATATATATATATATATATATATATATATATATATATATATATATATATATATATATATATATATATATATATATATATATATATATATATATATATATATATATATTCATATATATACGACGGGCTTCTTTCAGTTTCCGTCTACTAAACCCACCTACAAGATTTTGGTCGGCCCGAGGCTATAGTCGAAAAGACAGATCGTGTCCATTTACTCCTAGGTGTTAGTGGTTGTGATGGTGGTGGAGGTGGTTGAAGAAACCCTGTCATATCGTGTCATGCAATGGGACTGAACCTAGAACCATATGGTTGGGAAGCAAGCTGCTTACTACACAGCCACGCCTGCGCCTAATGATGTGTATATAAAAGAATACCTGGTTCTTTTTGCTTGGGGATTGGTCAAGCGATGTAGATACCTTTGACAAGAGCCCAATAAAAACCGAAAATCATTAAAAGCTGTTCATCCTTTTTACAATCCACGGTAAGACACGAAGAATTGACGTGTTTACATACATACACGCACATATATACACAAATACATACACACTAACACACTTATATGAATGTATTCAGAACAGTTCCCTCACATGTCTTTTCTTTTTTTTTCCTAACCTTTTTTTCCTAAGCTTCCCACCATCACCTTCACAAAAGATTCGGACGGTGTCGAAATTGTGATGATTTTTGGTCGACAACTGATGAAGGGTTGCGCCAGTCTGCGTCTAGTATGTGTGTGTGTGTGTGTGTGTGTGTGAGTGTTTTCTGTTTCTTTTTCTATATTCTCCTTTGCCGTCTCTCCAGTGTCACTTTTTAAATATTATTTGTAACGGCAATTTGCAGACTGTTGCTGCTCATACAGTTAATTTCGTGATCTTTATTTTTCAGTTACTTTCGATATACATATCGGAAAAGGATATTTTCAACTGTTAATGACAGTGAATGGGAAACAACAAAAGATAAAACTGTGTAAGTAGTAAGTTGTTTGTTATTTCTGTATACATATATACGACAGGCTTCTTTCAGTTTCCGTCTACCAAATCCACTCACAAGGCTTTGGTCGGCCCGAGGCTATAGTAGAAGACACTTGCCCAAAGTGCCACGCAATGGGAATGAACCCGGAACCATGCGACTGGTAAGAAAGCTACTTACCATACAGCCACTCCTGAAATTTTGTATTTCATGAATTTAATTTTTCCCTTTTTTCTCCTTATTTTTCAGGGAATCGAAAAATGTTGTTTTTGAAAGTGAAGGTTAAACGTCTGCCGATATTAAGTGTCTGTTTCTTTGCCGTAAGGTTTAAAATACATTATAGGCAGTGGTGCGTTATGGTTACAACGAACATAAATGAAAAAACGTATGTGAGACAGGTTGGTTGTTTTCACAATCGTGACCATAAGCCTCCAAGACGATGATGACGCTGTCGGTGATGATGATGATGATGATGATGAACTACTACTACTACTACTACTACTATTGTTAGGCGGCGAGCTGGCAGAATCGTTAGCACGCTGGATGAAGTGCTTAGTGGTATTTCGTCTGTTGCTACGTTCTGAGTTCAAATTCCACCGAGGTCCACTTTGCCTTTCATCCTTTCCGGGGTCAATAAATTAAGTACCAGTTGCATACTTGGGTCGATGTAATCGACTAGTCCTCTCCATCAGATTTCAGGCCTTGTGCCTTTAGTAGAAAAGATTATTATTATTATTATCATTAATACTGAAAGCGGTGAGCTGGCAGAAACGTATGCTAATAACACAAAATGATATTAACATAAATGCATGCACGTTAATACAGATACCTTTTAATATATGTTAATATATGTTAATATAAACAATAAACATACATTGTTATAAATATTTTTATGAATAAAACGTTATTATATGTTAAGTCTTTCTCTTTATGTCCAAATTAACGTAGATGTTGTGTTAGAAAATCGAATATTGCGTTGAGAGCACTTCTCATATTCGTGGTAATAAAAGCACATGTATTTATATCATTAATATGGACCAAAAATAGGGAGGCACAGTAAAATCCGACACAGAACCAAAATCGGGAATAGTTGTGAGTTTTACAATTCCCTCTGGTATCCATTATAGAAAAAAAAACCCGTGGCATCAGACTCGGGAAACGGTAGAGAGCAGATTATAAGCCCCCCACAAAAGGCAAAGAAATAAAAGGAAGAAAACAGGTTTGGTATTCGAAGCTTTATAGGACATACGCGCATTCCAGCAAATTGGAGAAATAATTACAATTGGCAGAAGGAAATCGGTAAGCTATAAAAGCAGTTAGGGGGGCCCCCAATTCAGTTATGACCTACCGGCCTTCTGCTGTCGGTTCTTTTATTTTTAATTTTTCCCATCAGCAACTCTCTTTCTCCCTCACATTTATGCTTTGAAAGAGGTGTGACGTTCTTCGATGCGATGCTTCGTCTGTTATTTATGTGACCCGCGAGTTTTTATCATTTGCATAACGGCAAGCTTCTACATAGATTGTCGCATTAATGGCGGGACACTGAAGAGTTAAAAACGCATGATTGCACAATGTTTCTATTTCTTATGCAATTATTTCGGCATTTACCTGAACCGCGTATTTATCCTATAAATCTTTGAATACTACGCTTGTTTTTTTTGCTTACATTCATATATACATACATATGTTTTTTTTGCTTACATTCATATATACATACATATGTTTTAAAACTCACCTTTGTGAAAACACACCATTTTCAGTAAATATTTTATACGAAAACATTTGTTATGTGAAAACTATTTTGTATTTTTACTTTCATATATATATATTTGTTGTTGTTGGCACTCCGTCGCTTACAACGTCGAGGGTTCCATTTGATCCGATCAACGGAAAAGCCTGCTCGTGAAATTAATGTGCAAGTGGCTGAGTACTCCACAGACACGTGTACCCTTAACGTAGTTCTCGGGGATATTCAGCGTGACACAGTGTGACAAGGCTGACCCTTTGAATTACAGGCACAACAGAAACAGGAAGTAAGAGTGAGAGAAAGTTGTGGTGAAAGAGTACAGCAGGGTTCGCCACCATCCCCTGCCGGAGCCTCGCGGAGCTTTTAGGTGTTTTCGCTCAATAAACATTCACAACGCCCGGTCTGGGAATCGAAACCGCGATCCTATGACCGCGAGTTCGCTGCCCTAACCACTGGGCCATTGCGCCTCCACACACACACACACACACACACACACACACACACACACACACACACACACACACACACACACACACATATATAAATACATAGAAAAAAACTATGTTAAGAAAGAAAATTTGTTTTATTCGAATAAAAATATATGTATAAATGTGGAACACATTTTCACACACACATACATGCACACACATACGCACACGCACTCACGCGCGAATACACACACACACGCGTACAGGCAAGCATGGCTGTATGGGTAAGCTCATGCTTTGCAATCGCATGATTTCAGGTTCAGTCATACGGCGCGGGACCCGTTGGCTTGTTAATACTCCCGTAACTTAGTATTTCGGCAAAAAAAAAAAAGACTGATAAAATAAGTACCATATATAAAAGTAAGTACTTGAGTCGAATTGTTCGATAAGAAGAATCCTTCACGGTAGTGCCCTAGCACAGGGGCCGTTCAATGACCGAAACAAGTAGAAGATTAAAGACAAAGACAGAAAAATCAATTTGGCACTAGAGTAGCATCTATGTTTTAGTTTCATTAATCATCGTTTTACGTCCTCTTTTACTAAAAACTTCGTTTGTTGCGGCCACCATTTCTCAAAGCATCCCAGACTGATGCTGAAGAAACCCCGCTTCTTATCTTGATAGAGACAAAATTTTGAATGATATCGGGATGCTTCAACGTGACGGACATCAAAAAACATTGCGCTGATTGAATGTAACGTAATATTAAAATGCCCTTCTTGGTTGTTTTCTGCAAAAAAAAAGAAAGAAAAAAAGAAAGTGATCAAAAGATTACTACATGTTCCATGTATGTCGTATGTTGTATTTATGAGTATCTTCACATGTGCATCTCACTAATCATGGTTTGATATGTTTCTGAATATTTTTGCTTATATACTGTCACGCTCCTTTTTACTTTCCTTTGCTAATTAGTCGGTGAGGATTTTTATATAATTCACTTCCACGTGCATTCGTTTTTAATTTTGTGTGTCAATATATGTATGTATGTATGTATGTATATAAATATGTATACATACATACACACATATATACATAGATATATGAAGGTATATGGTTACGATTCCTGGAGCGGGCGGTGCGTTCTGTTCTTGAGCAAAACACTTCATGGCTCAGTCCATTCGGCTGTAAATGACTATGCCTGCGATGGACAGGAAACTCCATTCAAGGGGACCTCTGTGATCTCTGTCATTTCATTTGTACACCATGGAAACTAGGTCCTCGTACATGCGATTCTCAAGACTCAAGACACTGTTGTGCAGGGGATTCACTATGCGAGGTCCGATCAATAAGTATCCGGACTGTTGCTATTATAACGAAGCTAAAGAACGCAGAGTGAAGCTACTTGGCACAGATTGACTATGAACTTTGCTATCTATGTGCACTAAGTTTTAACGTTCTAGCTCACTTCCACAGATGTGTGTGCCGCTGTGAGGGGAAATCGTCGAATCACCATCCATGAGTTGTCAGAGGATGTGCAGATTAGTTACAGCTCTGTCCATTATCACTGAAGATTTGAGTATGAGGTGTGTGTCTGCCAAGTTTGTCCCAAAACTGCTTCCAGCTGACCAAAAAGACACCCGGGTTTCAGTTGCTCAAGATCTCCTTGATCGTGTCGAGAACGATGAAAATTTTTTGAAAACTTTGCATAGGCCTCTGAGCAAGAATCGCCGAGCATTTGGCAAAATTTGATGCAGATTCTCTGCTCGACTGTCTCTTTTGTGGTCAATGCGACGATTACACGCAACACTCGTTCCTTCCAAGCACTGCTGAAAACAGTGGAAGTAAGCTAGAACGCCAAAACTTAGTGCGCATGCACAGCAGAGTTCATAGTCAATCTTTGTCGAGCGGCGTTATTCCGCGTGCTTTAGCTTCGTCACTATGGGAACATTCCGGATACTTATTGATCAGATTACATATATAAATGTCGGTACATAGTAAAATACATAGATAGATAGTAAGACCGTCTCTATACTGTTTACAGTATATATCGGGTGCAAAGTACATCGATAACCAGTTAAAGGAGGCTTCCTCTAGGGATTCAAAGTAGTAGTAACGTCGGTTCGTACGGAACACCCATGTTAAAATGGCAATAAACATTACTTCCCAGTATAGTCACAACTTTCATCTCTTATGGAGATTTTCTAACTAGCTACTTTGCTTGTTGCAAGATCAGTGACTGATTGTCGCTTGGTTTTCTATATATTGCAAGCTGGAGTAAACTACAGCTATCTCTAGCGGACAGGTGTCCAGCACCGAGAATGGGCAAAAATAGCCCGAAACCGGACGGCCTATTGGTCCTGTGAAGTCGCTAGAATATGGTACGAGTTCGCTCCCCTACTAGCAATATATATTGGGTGCAGATTGCAGCACCTAGGGGAGGCTTTCCCTCGGGGTTTCGTAGTAACGTTTGTTTCGTACGAAACACTCATGTTGAAGTGGCGACAAACATAGCTAGAGAGATAGATAAATTTATATTTGGCAAGTGGCTAAGAAGTTCACATTGCAGCCATATGGATCCGGGCTCGGTCCAACTGACTAACTTGAGTAAATGTGTGCTACTATATTCTCAGATCAACTAATAGCTTATAAGTAAAAAATGATATTAGATTAAATAGAACCCTATGAATTATTATTGATTAAAATAGAAAAAAAATTCAACTCACCTACGATGAAATTGCGTTCACAAGTATTCAGACGAACATGAATTGAGAAAAACTCGGCATAAACAAAAAATACGAGTGTGACTGTAACAAAAAGAAACTGTCATTGAAAATATAATCAAGACTAATAGTTATATTATAGCTGTCCTACATTGAAACATAAACCTTCTGACTAG
>NC_142940.1:8463318-8470818 GCF_046866305.1 Octopus bimaculoides | reverse complement strand
AAGCTTTCCCTGAAAGGTCGGGCGGAGGTGGCGAACACGTACATCGCGTCCGTCATCTACTACCGCCTGACCGTCGTTCCTTGTCCCGACCCTACCATCACCAAACTGGAGCGCATCCTCTTCCGCTTCTTGTGGAAAGGAAGCGTTCCGATGGTTAGGCGATCCGTTTGCTGCCAACACCCGTTAAAAGGAGGACTGGGCATGCCGTGGTTGATGATGCGCAGACACGCGCTGAGACTGCGACATCTCCGGCTCTACGTAGACAGCGGTGAACAGGTGTGGTCACCGTTTGTGCGGCGCGCTTTCCCGCAGCTCGTCTCCATGACCGAACTGCAGTCATGGATCAAGAAGAGGCCGAGGAAGGGCGAATGGCACCGCGAGTGTCGCGCTGCTCTTCGGCAACTCCAACAACCCGGGTCAACCTTGAGCGACTGCATCACAACTAACGCATTCTATAGTGGATTAGTGGAGGGAAGGTACGACGACGATCTCGGGGCGAACCTGGGCGTCGACGAGGAATACCTGACCCGCCTGTTTAAGACGACCTTCGGGCCGGGACCTATGGACAACTTCCAGAGATCCCTGGCCTGGCAGTGCTATCGAGAAGCACTACCCGTTCGGGATAAGCTCTACAGGCATGGCTCGAGAAACACGGGGCCGACCTGTCCGAGATGCCGGCAGAGCGACGAAACCGTTCTGCACGCACTCGTACAGTGTCCCACCATTTCCGAGCTGTGGGCTTACGTCGAACAACTGTTATCGCGTGTGGGACGAGTCGGTCTATCAGCCGAGTCTATCGTGAATATTGTCGCGCCTCCTTCCTTTAAACGGGAAGGAAGAGCTATTTTCATCGTACTTGTGGCTATGGCGAAAGAATGTGTATGGTGGACGCGTCTGAAAGGTCTAGAGACAAAGACTTTCCTCTCTGGGCAATCTCTCATCAACTTCTTCAAGTATCACCTGAAGAGGAAGTTGAGAGTAGAAAGGGAAGTCTTGTCTAGTGAATGCTTCAAAAAAAGATGGGTGAATGTAGCAAGGATGGCACGTGTGAACGACGGAGCCATCTTGAGCATAACCCTATGAACAAGAAAAAAAAATAAAACAAAAAGGCAAAAGAGAGTCACTTACTGTTATAGTTTCTTCAATGAGAATATTGACCAAGGTTACCGTGGTCTTTTCCGTGGGCTTTTCCTTCCACGGCTAAACCTAAACTGTCCTCCCCTCTTTTTACACGAGAACATTACTGTGTGATACACGATCCCTATTGATCAGCCTTTCCTTTTCTTTTTTTTCGATCCCTTTTGATCGAACTGCCCCTTTTTCCCTTCCTACGATCCCTTTTGATCGACACCACCAATTTCTTTTTTTTTTTTTTTTTTTTTTTTCCTTCCTTCCCCCTCCCAAAAAGAAAAGCTCTACATTGTATTTGTCCCATCTTCGTTGAGCCCTGTGTGGCTAATAAAAGAAATGTATCTATCTATCTATCTATTCCCATCTATCTATCTATCTATCTATCTATCTATCTATCTATCTATCTATCTATCTACCTTTTACTTTACTAGTGGTGTCAACCAACTTATTCATATACACACGCACACACAGTCACAGTTACATACAGAAACTTATCAACAAACACTCTCTCACCCTCTCTCACTCTCACTCATTCACACACATCCTATCTCGTGTGTGTCTCTCGTCTCATCTTCGTTTTTCTGTCTCACCCATGTACTTAAATACACAGGCACATACACAAACATCTGCGCATAAATAAATTCTCCCCCCCTCTCTCTTTCACACTCTCTCCCGCTATCTCTTTTTTCTCTCCTTTTGCCTCTTCATTTTTCAGCTTCTCACGTATTCTTGCACTTACATGCACACACACACACACACACACACACACACACATTTCGTCCTTCTCTCTCTCTCTCTTTATCTCTTCCTCTCCCTCTCCGATGCACGCTCGCTCAAATACTATCTCTCTCACGCACATACTCTCTTTACTCTTTTACTCTTTTACTTGTTTCAGTCATTTGACTGCGGCCATGCTGGAGCACCGCCTTTAGTCGAGCAAACCGACCCCAGGACTTATTCTTTGTAAGCCTAGTACTTATTCTATCGGTCTCTTTTGCCGAACCACTAAGTTACGGGGATGTAAACACACCAGCATCGGTTGTCAAGCGATGTTGGGGGGACAAACACAGACACACAAACATACACACACACACATACATATATATATGCATACATATATACGATAGGCTTCTTTCAGTTTCCGTCTACCAAATCCACTCACAAGGCTTTGGTCGGCTCGAGGTTATAGTAGAGGATACTTGCCCAAGGTGCCACGCAGTGGGACTGAACCCGGAACCATGTGGTTGGTAAGCAAGCTACTTACCACACAACCACTCCTACGCCTATATGCACAAATGTTTAAATATACACACAGTTTCTGTTGCCCCAGTTTCTATCTCATCCTCTCTCCCTCTTTCATCTTCTCTCCTCGTCTCCTTCCCACTCTCTCGCCCTGTCTTCTTTTTCTTTCATAGCCACTGAACGCGCACTCCAGGTCAGTTGAAAATAAAAAAAATTAACCCGAAGGTCTTATACAAAATTGCAAAAAATATGCCACAGTGCATTATAAAAAGCTATTATTTGAAGAAAACGGCTGACTGACTACAGTAAGTGAAATGCTCAATAAACAATTCCAAAGTGGTTTAACCTCTACACCTGATGAGGTTTTTAGTATCGCAGAAACAGCTATCGATTACATCCTCTTTATGGGAAGATGTAATATTAGCCATTGATGAGATGAACTCGAATTCAGGAGCAGGCTTTCTAATTATTCTTTTAAATTGAGGTTTCACAAAATAACTGCAGATACTTTTCCAAAACATCCTCACAAGTGGCAATTTTTTCAAAATGTTAATAGAATGTATCATATTCCCTCTTAGCAGAGCAGATGATAAAAGTTATAGATAGGTTTGTCCCTCTGATCTCACATGTCAGTGAAGCCATGGAAATCGTTGTCAGAAGGAAGTTGATCAGATTCTTAAAAGAAAATGGCTTGCTTAATGACTTCAGCATTATGATTGGGTACAGAAACGACAGCTCAACCGTTCAAATGTGGATGTGATATATATCGACTATGCTACAAATATTCAAGTAATATTTTTAACAGTTAAGTAAACAAATGGAGGTGCGTTGCGCTGCAATGAATATTTCAAAAGTTATACAGAGGAGGAAAAAATAGACGAAAACCGGGCGAAAACATAACGGACAGAAAAAGGAGACAAAAACACGATACAAGGAACATTCGCAGCTGATATTTTCATCAGTTGGTTTCCGAGACATTTTTGTGGTTTCACTTAAAACCAAGACCACTGTTATCAGTTAATCAATCAATCAGTCAATCAACCAACTAACCAACCAACCAATCAATCAACCAACCAACCGACCAATCAATCAATCAATCAATCAATCAATCAATTAGCTATGTTTGTCAAAGAACTTTTCGTCGCTATTCGCAAACTCATCTCTGACATATCCTCACCACTTCAGATCTTCAGGTCTCAAAGAAGCAGACAATTCTAGATGAATGAGAAAGTGACAGGCCAATCGGGTAATCAAACAGTCGATTAGTTAATTTGCTAGATAATTAGCTAATTGGCTAATAAATAACAAAAGAAGGGAAATAAAACCAATGCGTGTGTTTACTATTGGCAAATTAACCCTCCCGAGATATATCATATTATCTTTCATACACAAGTTTCACATCAAGAATCTTACAAACTAAATACAAGAGCGAAAGACAATGGACTATCAACCATCAAGTACTAGCTTTGCTATCCGGTACGTTATCCATTCGCTCACCAGCCGGATATTATTTGCAAATGTAAAATTGTTTTATACTTCTTATACAAGTATATTTAACAAACTTCGACAGCTTTTAAGTGAAAGAGGTGAGGTGCGTAGCAGCGGAAGAACGAAGTGGCTGTTGACACAATGAGATACCTTCAATAACAGTTACAACAACAACAACAGCAGCAATAACAACAACAACGACAACTGCAGCAGCAACAGCAGCAGCTGCAACTATAACAACAAAAACAGCAGCAGCAATGTATACCCATTTTTCAAGACCGACTTGACAATAGCAATGATCTTTGCTGCTGCTGCTGCTGCTGCTGCTGCTACTGCTGCTACTGCTGCAACAACTACTACTACTACTACTACTACTACTACTACTACTACTACTACTACTACTACTACTGGTGCTGCTACTAAACTGTGGGCATTTATCTCTATCGGCAGATATCGTGTGTGCTTGCATGTCTAAACGCATATATATATATATATATATATATATATGTATGTATGTACACATACACACGCACACGCACACATACACACACACATATGAAATATACAGTGTGTGAATAAAGTCATGGTCCAGTTTAAAAAACATGTAGCTTCGTAACTATACACGAGAGAAATCATCCGTAAGAAGGATATGAAAGCATGATGTGTCTAGTCTTTGTTCTTCTGAAGTTTTATTCATTATTTGTTTTATTAAATATTTTTCACAATTTCAGGAAACTGAAAAATCACTACTTTTTCACGACTTTATGGACACCCTGTATATATTTATACAAACGCGCACTCACATACGCATAAACATATATATATATATATATATATATATATATATATATATATATATATATATATATATATATATATGGGAGAATTTACGAAAAAAAAACAATAGACGAAGACAGGTGGTATAAACAACAAATGGATGTATTAGTTTAACGCTCGGGAATAGAGAAAGTCTTTGACGTTTCGAGTCTACGCTCTTCAACTGAAAGGAACACAGAAAGAAATAAAGAGAGAAACAAGGAGAAAAATATAAAAAAATATAAATGTAGTGGTCAGCGATCTATACTTACAAACACACGCATACACACACACACGCACGCGCATGCGTGCACACACACACACACACACACACACACACACACACGCACACGCACATTTATAATTATCAATTTGTGTTACAAGATTCTTGATGTGAAATCGTGTGTTGAAATCGATATTGTGTCTCGGCACGGTCATGTTTTTCTTTTGCCAAACAAACACACGCACTGTTTATATATTTTCTTCACTCATTTATTACTGTTCTTATTTTATTTTTTCAACTCATGTCCATTGTCCGGAAATCTTTCGTCTCACATCAGTAACCTCTTTCATTTTCATGTGTTTTCTTACTCCACTTCATACTGTTCTAAGGTGTGTATCCTTATGTGCGCATGCGATTGTGTCCACAGACACACACACACACACAAAATGACCATCCCGAAATACAACAATCTGTAGCTTCGATCTTGAAGAGGACCACTACGCTCTGAATTGCCTTGACCTGTGACATGATCTATACTTGCCTATATTCCTTCCAGGGCTCTTCCACCTGTACATGTATCGCTGTTTCAAAGCGTTAGGTTTTATCCGACACAGAATGATACACAGCTATCTTCTGTGTAGCTGCTGCCAGAATTTCAGCCAGAATCTCAGCCAGGATGGTAAATTGAGCTCGCCTTTCATTAATTTTCACCAACTGTTTCGCCAGTGTCAGGGGAGTTTTTCTTTTGTTTTTATAGTGAGAGCGACAGATGAGTTGAATTTACTGTCATCCGAGTAAATGATTGCTTGCTCACGAAATCGCCTCACCACTTACGTTCTGTTTGTCGTTAATAATAATAATAATAATAATAATAATAATAATAATAATAATAATAATAATAATAATAATAATAAAAACTGGTGGGAACACAAACCACCCCCAGTACTTGAAAATGATCACATCGCACTCCTCTGGAACTTCACCATTCAAACTGACAGAAAGATAGATGCAAATAGGCCAGACATCATACTGAAAGACTTCAGACAAAAATCATGCCTCCTCATTGATATGACTGTCCCAATCGATATAAACGTATCTGTCAAGACCTACCAAAAACTGAGCAAATATAAAGATCTTGAAATAGAAATTAGCAAAATGTGGAACCTGAAGACTAAAACAATACCTATTGTCATAGGTACCCTGGGAATGACAGCAAAACGGGCTGATTACTACCTAGCTCAGATACCAGGAAACCCCCAAATGGCTGAAGTTCAAAAGATAGTGCTCATGCAAACTGCCCGTATCCTACGTAAAATACTGTCTATGTGATCTCAAATTTTAAAACAAACACATAATTTTCTTATGGTTTATTAAACATTTTCTAGAACAATGGTACCCTAGGCATAACACCTACATGAACTTCTAACTTGTTGTCTCTTGAGGTCTCTGGGTGAGACTTGGATCCAACTTGTACAAATGCAAAGCAAAAGTCAAACATAAAATAATAATAATAATAATAATAATAATAATAATAATAATAATAATAATAATAATAATAATAATAATAATAATAAAAATGCTTTCTAATTGATGTATCAATACCAGCAAATGACAACGTTTCTCTAAAAGAAATGGAAAAACTTTCAAAATACAAAGACCTGGAAATAGAGGTAACTCGAATGTGGAATCTAGAAACAGAAACAATTCCTATCATAGTAGGTGCCTTAGGTATAATAAAAAAATATTCAGACAAATACATAACAAAAACACCAGGACTTACAAGTATATATAACATACAGAAAATTGCACTACTGGGTACTGCACACATTCTACGCAAAACACTTTCAATACAGTAAACATAAGAGCACCACAGCAAACCACAGCACATACCCAAGGCGCACAGAGCTGCGCTCGGTAGTGAAGTGAAAGCACGTTATAAAAATAAAACTACTGAATAATAATAACAATAATAATAATGCCCTGATGCAGTACCAGGCAGCGGCTCTCATAGCTTTTGATCTGAACTGATGTACATTGTTTTCGGAAGGTTGGAAATTTTGGAGGAGGGGTTAATATTCTTAACACTTGGCTATAACAATGCTCTGGAATGTTTCCTTTTTAGATAAGGCGTTGTGCATGTGTGTCTGCTTACATGCATGTTTGTTTGTGTAATATATATATATATATATATATATATATATATATATATATATCTATGTGCATAATAGATGCACATACATACATACATACATACATACATACAGACAGACAGACAGATAGACATACAGGCAGACAGACAGGCAGACAAATAGGCAGACACACGGACACATATATGTATATGTATATATATATATATATATATATATATATATATATATATATATATATATATATATATATAAATATATATATATATATATATATATATATATATATATATATATATGTATATATATATATATATATATATATATATATATATTTATCTATCTTTATATATATATGTATCTCTCTCTCTCTTTCTCTCTCTCTCTCTCTCTCTCTCTACACATATATATATATATATATAAATATATATGTATGTATATATATATATATAT
>NC_142940.1:8453318-8460818 GCF_046866305.1 Octopus bimaculoides | reverse complement strand
TTTGCTTTTTTGTCTCGGTATATGTGTTGACCCAAAGCAAACCCATTTTTGACTCTGAAAGGAGATGCTCCATATTAGCCTGGCCTCTGTCCTTTCACCTGTCCAGCATGAGACGTGTGCTACTGAGGCACACGATCCACTACAGCACAACCAGGACAGGAGTTTATGATGGACTCCAAGATATACATTACCCGAAAAGAAATAGATAGCCTCCGCTGAAAAGCCTTTTGGTTGTATACTTGATCAACCTGTATTTTAATTACACAACGTGGCTACCTCTACTTGGTTGCATATTATGCTCGAAACAGCAGCTAAATCTCACTTAATCACACTGTTTAGGAAAATTGAATAATTTAGTCCAATACATATTTACTTATTTAAACCCTTCTCTTCCTGTGGAGCATAGTTAATCAACGACTTTTCCCCTTTGGGTTTCCACTCTGGGGCTATCTTTATCCTTAGTTTTTCAGTTCTCCCCGAGCATCCCAGCTCCAGCTATTTTAGGGCATCTTAGATCGATTCAGTCCCGGATCGACCAAATCAATTTGGGACTAAATCGATTAATTCATTTGGGAAATTATTAATGTAAGAAAAAGGAATTTGATTGTGAATTGATTTAGATTGAAAATACAATTAGTGGATAAGACTTTCTCTTATATGCACGCGGCCAGCAATTTTAGATGGAGGGGCAAGTCGATTACATCGACTCCTTTACTCAACTGATTCTTTATTTTATGGATCCCGAAAAGATGAAAAGCAGAGTTGATCTCCGAGGAATTTGAACTCAGAACATTAAGAACTGGAAAAAAACTCCTCTCCGCGTTTTGCCCGGTACGCTAACGATTCTGCCAGATCGTTGTTATAGTAACAGCATACGCGGATGATATCACTATAATCGTATCCGAAGTGGAGTATCTATGGAGGGTAGGCGACGCCATTAAGGAATACGAGACGGTGGCAGGAGCAAAGGTTAACCGTGAAAAGTCAATCGGCTTGCAACTCGGCACCTGGAGGTGCAAGTCGATTCCTCTTAACGGCGTCGTGGTACGTTGGATGGAGGGTCCGATTGAACTGCTAGGGGTCTGGTTTGGACCAGATCTCCAGATAGAGAAGAATTGGAGCGAGCTATCGAGCAGGGTGATCCACCTAACCCAGACATGGTCTGGGCAGTGGCTATCCCTGAAAAGGAGGGCAGAGGGTGCCAATGTGTTTATTGCATCGGTGATTATTTACCGCCTAACCGTCGTGCCTTGTCCCGATTCGTGGCTGATCAAGTTGGAACGACTGCTCTTTCACTTTTTGTGGAAGGGCACAGGACCACTTGCGAGGCTGCCAACAACCGTTAAAGGGTGGGATAAGGATGCCGTGGCTGATGATGCGCAGACATGCGCTGAGGCTGAGGCATCTGTGGCTCTACCTGGATGGTGAACGGGTGTGGTCTTCGCTCGTTAAATCGACGTTTCCCAAATTCACACGTTTTTGTGGACTGGAATCCTGGGTCTATCGTAGATCTAAGTTGAGCACTTGGTATAAGGAGTGTCGAAAGGGTCCTGTACTTTTCTATCGCTTGGGCAATACCAGCTGTGGTGGTTCAGCTGCTTCATTCTATAGATGGTTAGTAGAGCCGAAGTGTGATGATACCTTAGGCCTCGACAATGATCATCTCACCAGCCTGTTCCGAAGAACATTCGGGCCGGGGTCGCTGGATGATTTCCAGAAATCTCAGGCCTGGTAGTGTTATCGAGGCACCTTACCTGTCCGGGATAAGCTCGCAAAGCATGGCTGCTCCGTTTCGCCAACTTGCCCAAGATGCGTGCTGGATAGGGAAACCGTCCTGCATGCGATTGAACAGTGTTCAGGTGTGTCGGATCTGTGGACTTATGTCGAACAACTGCTGTCAAGTGTTGGAAGAGTACAACTGTCTGCTGAGTCAATTGTAAATATTGCTCCACCTGCCTCCTTGAATAAAGAAGATTTGTTTTCTTATAGTAGTGGCAGTTGCGAAAGAGGTTATATTTGTAAGAGGTTATATTTGTAAGACATTGCAAATATTCACCATCTGAGAGTCTTTAGATGAATAGATACACACACTTGGGTGTGTGCATCGAAAGCTCAACCAGCACACCAACTTAACCACTTATTTACAAACAGTGAGAATTCTCTTAACTCAAAAAGTCTCGTCGCTTTATCAGCCCCCGATCTGAATTCTAGTAAAGAACTTAAGCAAAACTCAAAGAGAAAACATACATAGGGCTACAATTTTGTGGTTACGGATCAAGTGCCATTGTGCGGCACCTTGAGCAAGTGTTTTTATTATAGCTCCTGGCCGGCAAATATTTTCTAGGTGAATTTGGTTGGCGGGATCTCAGAGCATGTCTGTCAACTGTGTTTGTGTGTACGTGTGTGTGTGTGTATGTGTGTGCGTGCGTATGAGTGTGCCTGTATGCGTGTGTGCGTGTGTGTATGTGCGCGCGCGCGCGAGTATACGTATATGAAAGAGTAGAAGTAGAATGAAATATAGATCCAGTATACAATTGTAGTTTATAATGCCAAGCATACATATTGATGCAAATGTGCGCGATTTGTAGACTGAAATTAATACTACATGAAGTTTACGAAACGGCTGTAATCATACGGATAACATTGCACTTCTCAAACCCCTTGATTTTAAGCTTTATATGTGAAAGTGTGTGTGGGGGGGGGATTGTATATAACTGTTTGTGTGTGAGTGTGTGCTTTTGTGTATGCATTTGTCACTCTTCCCCACTACTTGACAACCGATGTTGGTTTGTTTAAGTTCCCGTAACTTACACTATTTTTCAATAATGTAAGCTGAAATTAGTATTATTCAGCTTACAATCATGCAAGCTGGAATTAGTGTTAGATTTAGCTTCTATTTCTACCAGATCGAATGATTATATAAATGCAGACTCATACTATATAACTCAAGGTGTAAACGATTTTGTCTGGACAATGGGTAGCTTGGGCTATTTGCTCTAAATTTTGTCTTCTTCATTTCCTAATACATTAAACTAGAACTTATGTTAGATTTAAATTCTATTTCTAGCATATCGGGTGACAATGTTGGCTCTGGTTATATTTTGATAGTTACAGGTTTTTCGGACAACCGACTACTTCATTTTTCAGTATTGTAATCTATAATTTGTTAGATCCATCTTGTATTTCTAACTTATTGGTTGACTATTAAGGTCCTGTGTATGCTTCGATAGTTGAAATTGAACTTAGGGTTCTTGTCTCTCGGAACAGCACAATACTGCTTTGTTAATGTCCAACATCCGTTGCAATGAGAAATGACCTCCATTGTGCAATGATTGTCTTTGAACGGATTTCTAATCTCGCTCAAAACACACGAGGACACAAACCAAACACATGCATGTACAACACACCCCACCTGCAACCACACCCCTTACATAAACACACGTACACACGTATGTGTATATATATGTATATTACGTATGTATATATATATATAGATAGATACATATATACGCACACTCACGCACATATGTATCTATACACACGCACACAAATACACACATACACACATATAAGTGTATAATGCTCGCACGAGTGTGCACGATATGTGTATATATGTATGCATGTATGAATGTATGTATATAATCTATATATATATATATATATATATATATATATATATATATATATATATATAACACAGATATAAATCCATATCTGTATCTATACATATGAGCATTAATATACATCCATCTATCCATACAACCATCCATCCATCCATGCATACATAGTTCATATATGTATACAAACATACACACTCACTTATGCACACGCGCGCACACAAATATGCCATCACATTCAGTTACACACGCACATAGTAATATCCGTGTATATGCGTGCGTGTTTTACACTTCATGGAAGTTACCCAAAAATCAAACTTATTACAATAGTCAGGGACACGCCCTTCACGGAAATATGTCATGACCCCTTATCGGTCCTGACCACTACCATGTCTCTCACCCTCCCCATCCCCCTCACACTCTCTTTCTTTCTTTCTCTCTCTCACAATATCTCTGTGTATATATCCCTCCCTCTTTTCACTCCAGTACACGTGTCCTCTCCGCCTATTTTTCTATTATCTAATTGGTTTTGATATAATTTCAATTGTCTCTTTCAACACTTATATATTCTCTCCCTCTTTACTCACTTTTCTGTCTTTCTATAGCTTTTTCCTCTGCCCTTCATTCATTCATTCATTCATTCTCCTTCTCTCCCTCTTCACTCTCTCCTTCTCTTTCTCCACCCCCGCCACTCTCTCTCCCATTCCCTCTCTCTCTCTCTCTCTCTCATTTTGTCCCAGTACCTTTGTCATTTCCCCTTTCTTTTAAGTATATACTCGTATATGAATGCATATCAGCAAAAATGTATATGTTCGTCATGAAACACACTCAAGCACACACACACACACACACACACACACACACACACACACACGCAGACACACGCAGACACACGCACACACGTTCACACAAAGCCACAACCTTCTGGCACTACAATCACAAAACCCACAATACGCTCCACCCTCACCCCCCACATATGCATGCCCATATAAATAGAGAGACGGGACACTTTGAACTGGAGTTGTCTCAAAGACTAAACTGACGAAGGTTACAGATACTGACCCGACATCAACCATGAAGTCCGTTACAGTAGCATATGTCCTCTTCGTGATGCTGTCTTGTTTGACATTGGCATATTCTTATGTTCTGAGGGAATTGGCAAAAAGTAAGTAATGTCTTTTAATATATGCATTCATATTTGAAAATGTGTATTTTATGTATATTTATACATACATACATACATGCATACATATATATATATTGGGTTGTCCATCATCATCATCATCATCATCATCATCATCATCAATATTATTATTATTATTATTTTATGTTTGACTTTTGCTTTGCATTTGTACAAGTTGGATCCAAGTCTCACTCAGAGACCTCAAGAGACAACAAGTTAGAAGTTCATGTAGGTGTTATGCCTAGGGTACCATATATTTGAATTTGTACAGTGTTGTTCTAGAGAAATTTGAGATCACATGGACAGTATTTTACGTAGGATATGGGCAGCTCCCATGAGCACTATCTTTTGAACTTCAGCCATTTTGGGGTTTCCTGGAATTTGAGCTAGGTAGTAATCAGCCCGTTACGCTGTATTTTACGTAGGATATGGGCAGTTCCCATGAGCACTATCTTTTGAACTTCAGCCATTTTGGGATTTCCTGGTATTTGAGCTAGGTAGTAATCAGCCCGTTTATTATTATTATTATTATTATTATTATTATTATTATTATTATTATTGAGTGAGAGAGCAGTCCTTGCCATCAAAGTGACACTGGGGTCAAATATACGAAGCCTATTCTACCCATCATGACTACCAGTCTGATAAGGGTACACCAGGCACATGCATCACAACCATATGTGCGCGACATGGAGATCTCATATCAGGATAAATAGCGCATGACCACGCAGGTGGGGCCCAGTTAGAATTATCTTCAGGTCGAGTAGCCCATCCCACTCAAAAGGTCCCTGAAACGGTTTGTTTAAGGATGTTGAGCAAAATACCAATGTTTCCAAAGGTGAATTATTCAAACCCCAAAGAATTCCTCTCAACACATGGCTATGATGCTCCCCCACTACTTCTGCTCATGATCGGAGATGCACATATCGTCAGCTACCAGGGGTCATGCGCAACTGGTTACGGTCAAACAACTGACAAGCAAATCTGTGGTATTGAGCAGAATATTTGCTGTAGCCCATCTTTTATACAAAGACAAATCAATGTACATGATAACACTTGCAATCAATTGAGATCAGAAGCCAGGAGACCCACTGCCTGGTACTGCATCCGGGCATTTATTATTATTATTATTATTATTATTATTATTATTATTATTATTATTATTATTATTATTATTATTATTATCATTATCATTATTATTATTATTATTATTATTATTATTATTATTATTATTATTATTATTATTATTATTCCTTCGTAAGAAAGTGTAGGTAAAAATACACCGGTGTCTTTAGTCGTCTGTCAAACCACAACAAGAGCCTCAGACAGATAATACTTTCCTTAAGATGTGCGCTGTGCCCAATAAGGCTGCTTTTTGCAAGACATCGATCTTGCATGAGATTTCCAGTTGCCTTAAGAAGTTTTGAAGTTTCAGTGGGATTGAGCCCAACGCTCCGATCACCACTGATATCACTTTTACATTACCCTCTAGCATTCCATATAATCTTGCATTCTTGTCGGCTATTATATCACAATAGCCGATGAAAAAGTATCGTAGCTCTTAGCTCCGGAATTTGAAACTCTGAGTCCTATTATGACAACTTACTGATTGTCCTAAACTATACATATATACTTATATACATACATATATATATATATATATATATATATATATATATATATATATATATATATATATAAATAACCCTGAAACCCGGGTCCGTTCGTGCTACAGATCATGATGCGAGGGATAACTTCTCTTGGCAAACAGGACACAGTAGTGTGTCGATAAGCCAGCTGGAGGAGATGTCCTCCTGGGGTTAAAAGCAACAGTAACATCCACCCCTAGGGGTCAGCCACACTTAAGTGGCAATATACTTCACTATATATATATATATATATATATATATATATATATATATATATATATATATATATATGCACACACACACACACACACACACACACACACACACACACACACATCTAAGGGTCGGCTGAAATGTTGATAGGCTGAAGAAGATACTTTCGTGGAATGTGACCTAATGAAGTGTATTTTTCAACAAAGCCCTTTTTAGCGGTCCACACACTTCTTTCATCGGCGTTGCAGTGCTTGGATCCCATTGGTGAAGAAACTTTGGCCCAAAAAAGTCATGCGCAGTATAAATGACACCATCACCACTACGGTACCGGTTTCCAGCCAAAGAGTCTTCTCATATTGGGAAACAGATGATAGTCAGATGGGGCCAAATCAGGAGAAGAGGGAAGGCATTCATAAACCAGTTCAAAGCCACAGTTACGCACAGCAGCACAAGGGCTTGTGTGTTGGAGTGTTACTCTGATGAAGCAAAACACCTTCTGTCAATTTTCCTGGGCGTTTGCTCTTAATAGACTCTCGTAACTGCCACAGCAAGTTGGCATAGTACTCTCAATTGATGGTAAAACCCTTTTGAAGATAGTCCATAAATTCAATGCCTTTTGTATCCCCCAAAACTGAGGCCATCACTTTCCCTGCAGAGGAAAAGCCCTTAGCTTTCTTTGGAGTGGGTGAAGAGGGCTGCCTTTCAAAAATCATTCGCAGTCACTCCCAACATATACACATTCGCTCACGCGTACATACTCTCACTAACATACCGTAAATCCTCGAGTATAACCCGCCTTTGAGTATAATACGCAGGGGATTTTTAGGGTGCTGTACCT
>NC_142940.1:8438318-8448318 GCF_046866305.1 Octopus bimaculoides | reverse complement strand
GCAAGTAAGTCAAAATCCTTTATGTATATATGTAATGTGTGTGTGTGTGCATGTATGTATATATATATATATATATATATATATATATATATGTATATATATATGTATATGTGCACACACATTTATATTTATGTATGTATGCGTGTATGTGTGTGTGTGTTCGTGTGTGTGTATTTGTATATGTGCATGTGTGCATGTTTGCGTACATTTAAACGTCGTCCTGTACGTAAGAGTACATACAAGTACGCGAGGAAGTACCTGCGTGTATGTGTACGTAAGCATGGGCGAAATGCTTAGTGGTATTTCGTCTGCCTGTATGTTATTATTCAACTGGTATTTGTTTTAACGATCCCGGAAGGATGAAAGGCAAAGTCAATCTCGGCCGAATTTGAACTGAGAACGTTAAGACGGACGCAGTGCCGCCAGGCATTTTGCTCGGCGTGCTAACGATTTTGCCAGCTGGTCACTCACAGAAATAATATTTGAGTTCCCTGCCAAAGAAATGCGAGCGATAATGTGTCGTGCTTACCTCTGTGCGATCGATCTATGACAAGTTGAAAATATTTATCGATTCATGAAATCCGAGACGAAGTGAATTTATCAACAGCATACTCATTTCTGCTCTAGGCACAAGGCCTGAAATTTTGGTGGGAGGGGTTTAGTCGATTAGATCGACGCCAGTACGAAAGTGGTACTTAATTTATCGACCCCGAAAAGATGAACGGCAGAGTCGACCCCGAAAAGATGAAAGGCAAAGTCAACCTCGGCGGAATTTGAACTCAGAGCGTAAAGACAGACGAAATACCACTAAGCATTTCGCCCAGCTTGCTAACGATTCTGCCAAATCGGTGCCTTATTCACCAACAGCATACTAATTATTTAGTATTTCCCGTAAAATAAAGATGAAGCAGAGTTTTTTTGCATGCCCAGACATACAATAAAGGAATCTAGTATGTGTGAAGGCGCATGGCTCAGTGGTTAGGGGTATTCACTGACGGTCGTAAGGTAGCGAGTTCGATTCACAGCGGCGCGTTGTGTCCTTGAGCAAGACACTTTATTTCGCATTGCTCTAGTCCACTCAGCTGCCAAAATGAGTAGTGCCTGTATTTCAAAGGACCAGCGTTGTCACACTCTGTGTCACACTGAATCTCCCTGAGAACTACATTAAGCGTACATGTGTCTCTGAAGAACTCAGCCACTTGTACGTCAAATTCACGAGCAGGCTGTTCGGTTGATCGGATCAACTGGAACTCTCACGGGGTGCCAATGCCAGATATAGATGCGTTGTTAATACGTTCATGCGCAGGCATAGCCGTGTGGCGTTTCGGATTCAGTTCCACTGCGTGGCATCTTGGGCGAGTGACTTCTTCTATGTCGTCGAATCGACCAATCAGTAAATCTCCTAGGTGATAACTAAAAAAAAAAAAAAAACGAAAAAAACATCGTATATACGCTTGTGTCCGTCTTTGCGATTGTATTTATCATCCCACTGCTTCAAACCGATGTTAGTTTGTTTGTGTCCCAGCAATTTTGGCGGTTCGCGAAAAGAAAATGATATATTAAAAACCAGGCTTGAGATAATATATACCGGGGTTGCTTTGCTCGGCTAAACCAGTTCAAAGCAATGAAAGTAAAAGATAAAAAGAAAGACATGAAATTACGAGGTTCCAGGTTCGATTCCATTGCGAGGTGGCATCATCGGCAAGAACCCCATTCGAATGCATCCGAACAAAGTTAGGGTTGTGAGAGACATTTGAAAAGAACGAAATAGTTTTGTCCTTCGATGATAGCCTTTATTACATAACACTGCTACGAATCACCACCTAAACATTGCTACACTCAGAGGACGCCATCATGTTTCAATAATTTGAACTCACATCAAAATAATTTCTTTCTACGTCAGCGAAAGAAACTACAAGGCATGTCATGTCCCCGAGCCATTTCTACTTGGTATACGGTTAACACTTAAAAATTACTTTTGTTGTAAATAATTAATGATTTAAGTTTATAAATATGGTAATTCAGCAGAAAATTAATTATATTCTATTATACATTTATTTAAAGGAAAAAACGGAGATATGAAGACACAGGAATCACAGAACAAGGCAATTCGGTTCCAAATAGCCAAAACAGTTGACAACAAGGCAAAGCTAAATCACTGTTTCACAATGACGGGAGAGGATTTAAAACATATTATAATCGATATGGGTTGCTTCCATCTTGAAGATGTTGAAAGGAATGTAAGATCTTATAATGGCAGTTATGGAGGTGATAATGTTAAAAGGAATGTAAGATCTTATGATAGCAGTTATGGAGGTGATAATGTTCAAAAAAAAGATAAACCTGATCAGGACAGTTATGGAGGTAATAATGTTGAAAGGAATGTAAGATCTTATGATGGCAGTTATGGAGGTGATAATGTTGAGAGGAATGTAAGATCTTATGATGGCAGTTATGGAGGTGATAATGTTGAGAGGAATATAAGATCTGATCATGGCGGTTATGGAGGTGATAATGTTGAAAGGAATGTAAGATCTTATGATGGCAGTTATGGAGGTGATAATGTTGAGAGGAATGTAAGATCTGATCATGGCGGTTATGGAGGTGATAATGTTGAAAGGAATGTAAGATCTTATGATGGCAGTTATGGAGGTGATAATGTTGAGAGGAATGTAAGATCTGATCATGGTGGTTATGGAGGTGATAATGTTGAAAGGAATGTAAGATCTTATGATAGAAGTTATGGAGGTGATAATGTTGACAGGAATGTAAGATCTTATGATAGCAGTTATGGAGGTAATAATGTTGACAGGAATGTAAGATCTTATGATAGCAGTTATGGAGGTGATAATGTTGAAAGGAATGTAAGATCTGATCATGGCGGTTATGGAGGTGATAATGTTGAAAGGAATGTAAGATCTTATGATGGCAGTTATGGAGGTGATAATGTTGAAAGGAATGTAAGATCTGATGATGGCGGTTATGGAGGTGATAATGTTGAAAGGAATGTAAGATCTTATGATGGCAGTTATGGAGGTGATAATGTTGAGAGGAATGTAAGATCTGATCATGGCGGTTATGGAGGTGATAATGTTGAAAGGAATGTAAGATCTTATGATGGCAGTTATGGAGGTAATAATGTTGAAAGGAATGTAAAATCTTATGATGGCAGTTATGGAGGTGATAATGTTGAGAGGAATATAAGATCTGATCATGGCGGTTATGGAGGTGATAATGTTGAAGGGAATGTAAGATCTTATGATGGCAGTTATGGAGGTAATAATGTTGAAAGGAATGTAAGATCTGATCATGGCGGTTATGGAGGTGATAATGTTGAAAGGAATGTAAGATCTTATGATAGCAGTTATGGAGGTGATAATGTTGACAGGAATGTAAGATCTTATGATAGCAGTTATGGAGGTGATAATGTTGACAGGAATGTAAGATCTTATGATAGCAGTTATGGAGGTGATAATGTTGAAAGGAATGTAAGATCTGATCATGGCGGTTATGGAGGTGATAATGTTGAAAGGAATGTAAGATCTTATGATGGCAGTTATGGAGGTGATAATGTTGAGAGGAATGTAAGATCTGATCATGGCGGTTATGGAGGTGATAATGTTGAAAGGAATGTAAGATCTTATGATGGCAGTTATGGAGGTGATAATGTTGAGAGGAATGTAAGATCTGATCATGGCGGTTATGGAGGTGATAATGTTGAAAGGAATGTAAGATCTTATGATAGAAGTTATGGAGGTGATAATGTTGACAGGAATGTAAGATCTTATGATAGCAGTTATGGAGGTGATAATGTTGACAGGATTGTAAGATCTTATGATAGCAGTTATGGAGGTGATAATGTTGAAAGAAATGTAAGATCTGATCATGGCGGTTATGGAGGTGATAATGTTGAAAGGAATGTAAGATCTTATGATGGCAGTTATGGAGGTGATAATGTTGAAAGGAATGTAAGATCTGATGATGGCGGTTATGGAGGTGATAATGTTGACAGGAATGTAAGATCTTATGATGGCAGTTATGGAGGTGATAATGTTGAGAGGAATGTAAGATCTGATCATGGCGGTTATGGAGGTGATAATGTTGAAAGGAATGTAAGATCTTATGATGGCAGTTATGGAGGTAATAATGTTGAAAGGAATGTAAGATCTTATGATGGCAGTTATGGAGGTGATAATGTTGACAGGAATGTAAGATCTTATGATGGCAGTTATGGAGGTAATAATGTTGAAAGGAATGTAAGATCTTATGATGGCAGTTATGGAGGTGATAATGTTGACAGGAATGTAAGATCTTATGATAGCAGTTATGGAGGTGATAATGTTGAAAGGAATGTAAGATCTGATCATGGCGGTTATGGAGGTGATAATGTTGAAAGGAATGTAAGATCTTATAATGGCGGTTATGGAGGTGATAATGTTGAAAGGAATGTAAGATCTTATGATGGCAGTTATGGAGGTGATAATGTTGAAAGGAATGTAAGATCTTATGATAGCAGTTATGGAGGTGATAATGTTGACAGGAATGTAAGATCTTATGATAGCAGTTATGGAGGTGATAATGTTGACAGGAATGTAAGATCTTATGATAGCAGTTATGGAGGTGATAATGTTGAAAGGAATGTAAGATCTGATCATGGCGGTTATGGAGGTGATAATGTTGAAAGGAATGTAAGATCTTATGATGGCAGTTATGGAGGTGATAATGTTGAGAGGAATGTAAGATCTGATCATGGCGGTTATGGAGGTGATAATGTTGAAAGGAATGTAAGATCTTATGATGGCAGTTATGGAGGTGATAATGTTGAGAGGAATGTAAGATCTGATCATGGCGGTTATGGAGGTGATAATGTTGAAAGGAATGTAAGATCTTATGATAGAAGTTATGGAGGTGATAATGTTGACAGGAATGTAAGATCTTATGATAGCAGTTATGGAGGTGATAATGTTGACAGGATTGTAAGATCTTATGATAGCAGTTATGGAGGTGATAATGTTGAAAGAAATGTAAGATCTGATCATGGCGGTTATGGAGGTGATAATGTTGAAAGGAATGTAAGATCTTATGATGGCAGTTATGGAGGTGATAATGTTGAAAGGAATGTAAGATCTGATGATGGCGGTTATGGAGGTGATAATGTTGAAAGGAATGTAAGATCTTATGATGGCAGTTATGGAGGTAATAATGTTGAAAGGAATGTAAGATCTTATGATGGCAGTTATGGAGGTGATAATGTTGACAGGAATGTAAGATCTTATGATGGCAGTTATGGAGGTGATAATGTTGACAGGAATGTAAGATCTTATGATAGCAGTTATGGAGGTGATAATGTTGAAAGGAATGTAAGATCTGATCATGGCGGTTATGGAGGTGATAATGTTGAAAGGAATGTAAGATCTTATAATGGCGGTTATGGAGGTGATAATGTTGAAAGGAATGTAAGATCTTATGATGGCAGTTATGGAGGTGATAATGTTGAAAGGAATGTAAGATCTTATAATGGCAGTTATGGAGATGATAATGTTGACAGGAATGTAAGATCTTATGATGGCAGTTATGGAGATGATAATGTTGACAGGAATGTAAGATCTTATGATGGCAGTTATGGAGGTGATAATGTTGAGAGGAATATAAGATCTTATAATGGCAGTTATGGAGGTGATAATGTTGGAAGGAATGTAAGATCTTATAATGGCAGTTATGGAGGTGATAATGTTCAAAGGAATGTAAAATCTTATGATGGCAGTTATGGAGATGATAATGTTGGAAGGAATGTAAGATCTTATAATGGCAGTTATGGAGGTGATAATGTTGGAAGGAATGTAAGATCTTATAATGGCAGTTATGGAGGTGATAATGTTGGAAGGAATGTAAGATCTTATAATGGCAGTTATGGAGGTGATAATGTTCAAAGGAATGTAAGATCTTATAATGGCAGTTATGGAGGTGATAATGTTGGAAGGAATGTAAGATCTTATAATGGCAGTTATGGAGGTGATAATGTTGGAAGGAATGTAAGATCTTATAATGGCAGTTATGGAGGTGATAATGTTCAAAGGAATGTAAAATCTTATGATGGCAGTTATGGAGGTGATAATGTTGGAAGGAATGTAAGATCTTATAATGGCAGTTATGGAGGTGATAATGTTGGAAGGAATGTAAGATCTTATAATGGCAGTTATGGAGGTGATAATGTTGGAAGGAATGTAAGATCTTATAATGGCAGTTATGGAGGTGATAATGTTGGAAGGAATGTAAGATCTTATAATGGCAGTTATGGAGGTGATAATGTTCAAAGGAATGTAAGATCTTATAATGGCAGTTATGGAGGTGATAATGTTCAAAGGAATGTAAAATCTTATGATGGCAGTTATGGAGATGATAATGTTGGAAGGAATGTAAGATCTTATAATGGCAGTTATGGAGGTGATAATGTTGGAAGGAATGTAAGATCTTATAATGGCAGTTATGGAGGTGATAATGTTGGAAGGAATGTAAGATCTTATAATGGCAGTTATGGAGGTGATAATGTTCAAAGGAATGTAAGATCTTATAATGGCAGTTATGGAGGTGATAATGTTGGAAGGAATGTAAGATCTTATGATGGCAGTTATGGAGGTGATAATGTTCAAAGGAATGTAAGATCTTATAATGGCAGTTATGGAGGTAATAATGTTGACAGGAATGTAAGATCTGATAATGGCGGTTATGGAGGTGATAATGTTGACAGGAATGTAAGATCTTATGATGGCAGTTATGGAGGTAATAATGTTGATAGGAATGTAAGATCTTATGATGGCAGTTATGGAGGTGATAATGTTGACAGGAATGTAAGATCTGATCATGGTGGTTATGGAGGTAATAATGTTGACAGGAATGTAAGATCTGATCATGGCGGTTATGGAGGTGATAATGTTGACAGGAATGTAAGATCTTATGATGGCAGTTATGGAGGTAATAATGTTGACAGGAATGTAAGATCTGATCATGGCGGTTATGGAGGTGATAATGTTGACAGGAATGTAAGATCTTATGATGGCAGTTATGGAGGTAATAATGTTGGAAGGAATGTAAGATCTTATGATGGCAGTTATGGAGGTGATAATGTTGGAAGGAATGTAAGATCTTATGATAGCAGTTATGGAGGTAATGATGTTGACAGGAACGTAAGATCTTATGATGGCAGTTATGGAGGTAATAATGTTGAAAGGAATGTAAGATTGTATGATGGCAGTTATGGAGGTGATAATGTTGAAAGGAATATAAGATCTTATGATGGCAGTTATGGAGGTGATAATGTTGGAAGGAACGTAAGATCTTATGATGGCAGTTATGGAGGCGATAATGTTGACAGGAATGTAAGATCTGATCATGGCGGTTATGGAGGTAATAATGTTGACAGGAATGTAAGATCTTATGATGGCAGTTATGGAGGTAATAATGTTCACAGGAATGTCAGATCTTATGATAGCAGTTATGGAGGTGATAATGTTGACAGGAATGTAAGATCTTATGATGGCAGTTATGGAGGTGATAATGTTGAAAGGAATGTAAGATCTTATGATAGCAGTTATGGAGGTGATAATGTTGAAAGGAATATAAGATCTTATGATGGCAGTTATGGAGGTGATAATGCTGAAAGGAATGTAAGATCTGATGATGGCAATTATGGAGGTGATAATGTTGACAGGAATGTAAGATCTTATGATGGCAGTTATGGAGGTAATAATGTTGAAAGGAATGTAAGATCTGATCATGGCGGTTATGGAGGTGATAATGTTGACAGGAACGTAAGATCTTATGATAGCAGTTATGGAGGTGATAACGTTGAAAGGAATGTAAGATCTTATGATGGCAGTTATGGAGGTGATAATGTTGACAGGAATGTAAGATCTTATGATGGCAGTTATGGAGGTGATAATGTTGACAGGAATGTAAGATCTTATGATGGCAGTTATGGAGGTGATAATGTTGACAGGAATGTAAGATCTTATGATGGCAGTTATGGAGGTGATAATGTTGAAAGGAATGTAAGATCTTATGATGGCAGTTATGGAGGTGATAATGTTGACAGGAATGTAAAATCTTACGATGGCAGTTATGGAGGTGATAATGTTGACAGGAATGTAAGATCTTATGATGGCAGTTATGGAGGTAATAATGTTGGAAGGAATGTAAGATCTTATGATGGCAGTTATGGAGGTGATAATGTTGAAAGGAATGTAAGATCTTATGATGGCAGTTATGGAGGTGATAATGTTGAAAGGAATGTAAGATCTTATGATGGCAGTTATGGAGGTAATAATGTTGGAAGGAATGTAAGATCTGGACGATCATGCTGAAAAAAAGTAAGATCTGATTATGGTATTTATGTAGGTGATGATCCTGTGATTAAAAAAGTACCAACAGGTCATACTAATTGTTATGGCGATAAGAAAATTCCATCGTCTCCCTAAAAGTTTCTTGGAACTGCTTTTCAAACTTATTATAATGTATTTTTCACTTTTTGCATCGTCCTTACTATCCATGCCAGAAAAAAAAAATTAAAATTAATTTTATTCTTCTAAAATGCTATACTGTTTACTTTTCTTAAAATCCAAAACTTTCTACCAATAAATGCACATAGTTTTATGAATTACTTCGCATTTTCTGTTGTTTGACCATTACTGGAAGCAACATTGGTCCTTCAATAACTTCTTCTTCTTCTTCTTCTTCTTCTTCTTCTTCTTCTTCTTCTTCTTCTTCTTCTTCTTCTTCTTCTTCTTCTTCTTCTTCTTCTTCTTCTTCTTCTTCTTCTTCTTCTTCTTCTTCTTCTTCTTCTTCTTCTTCTTCTTCTTCTTCTCCTTCTTCTTCTTCTTCTTCTTCTTCTTCTTCTTCTCGAAGACCAAATACAACAATAACAGCAACAACAACAACAACGACATCAACAGCAACAACAACAATCACAACAACACCAAAACTGGCCACAGCTGTCGTAGCTACTGCAGTAAATGCATGAAAGGCAAACAATAAAATTTAGAGCAGCTATTTATTAGGCATTCATTATCTGCGTTTTTTTTGTTGTTGTGTGTGTGTGTAAATTCCTTCTAGAATAATATGTAGTTGACACTGTTAATTTTTTTCTCCCATTTCTGAATGGCAAATTGCCATAGAATCTTTCATTTACTAGGTTCATTTCCAACCTATTTCTCTTAGAATGTTGTTCATTTGTAAGGCGGTGATCTGGCAGAAACGTTAGCACGCTTTGCAAAATGCTTAGCGGTATTTCGTCTGTCTTAACTTTCTGAGTTCAAATTCCGTCGAGATCAACTTTACCTCTCATCTTTTCGGGGTCGATAAATTAAGTACCTGTTGCGTACTGGGGGTCGATCTAATCGACTGGCTCCCTCCCCCAAAATTTCGATCTAATCGACTGGCTCCCTCCCTCCTTATATCTAGAGTAGAAAAGAATATTGTTCCCTCTGTCTAAAGTTTTGCGTCTATATTTCTTTAACCAAACGACCCGAAATTGACACAAGCCCGAGAAACAACTCCTCAGCTCACAATTTGTACTCTATTACAGTATGAATGATATTGTTCGCTGCAACATTGGAATATATACTCTGGATCACTCAACCAGTGTTAACAGCTTAGTTTGACAGACCCTAGAGAAGTGAAGGTGGAGTTAATCTCAGAAGGATTTGTACACATTCTGAGTTCTAATTTAGCCGAATTCAATTCTGCGTTTCGTCCATTCATGGGTCGATAAAATAAGTACCAGCAGAACATTTCTCACTAAAATTGCCGGCCTTGTGCCATTTGAATTCATCGTCATTATCATCATCGTAATTATGATCATCGTCGTCGTCATCATCACCATCATCATCGTCGTCGTCGTCGTCATCGTCGTCGTCGTCATCGTCGTCGTCGTCATCATCATCACCATCATCATCTTCATGATTGTTGTTTTTGGCGTTTTGTTTTATTAATGCTACAGGCAGAA
>NC_142940.1:8408318-8433318 GCF_046866305.1 Octopus bimaculoides | reverse complement strand
TACTTATGTTTGTACTTAAATACCGCTAACTTAGGGGACATAAATAAACTAGCACACACACACATACATATGTCTACTATATGCCATTTTAAACTTGTGATTACCTGTGTATACTTTTGTAAATGTGTGTAAGTGTATGTGTGTGTGTGTCACGTCCTATAACTGCCTGTCTCTCTACTTTTGTAGGGTCTTCTCTATTGCTGTCACATGTCTTGATCTCCCTCTCTCTCTCTCTCTCTCTCTCTCTCTCTCTCTCTCTCTCTCTATATATATATATATATATATATATATACATATATATATATATATATTTATATATATATATATATATATATATATATATATATATATATATATATATATATATAAATATATATGTATGTATGTATATATATATATATATATACACAGGAATACAATGGAGTGTTAGGTAACAACCGATTGGTAAGGTCAGCTGTGATGGATATATAATACTGTATATTTCGAATAATAAGTGTATATATATATATATATATATATATATATATATATATATATATATATATATATATATATATATATATATATATATGTATGTATGTATGTATGTATACGACGGGTTTCGCCTACCAAATTCACTCATAAAACAAGCCGGGTTCTATTGCAAGAAAGACTTACCCAAGATACTGGATAGAGGGATTGAACCAGAAACGACTTGGTTGCAAAGCGAGCTTGTTAACCACACGATCATGTCTTTGCTTATAGGTATATTAACTTTATTCGGACATTACGGCACAATTTGAGAAAATTTGATTTTATTGTGAAATGTTACGAATATTCCATGTACTACAAAAATTCAAAGAAACACCTTACTTACTGAAATATTTGGTCAATTGATTATCGTTCATCGTCATTTTCACGCGAAAGAAGTAATCATCATAACGTATGTCAAAGGTAACTGAAAGAAAAAAATCTCATTAAATATTTGACAAGTAACTGAAAGAAGTAATCTTCATAATTTTGAGTTGGCAAGAAAGTAATTTAATTTTTCGCAAATAGAGTTACGATTTTTTAAAATGACTTTTGTCAATGTTATGATTTTTTCCCTTCTGACATTTGATAGCCGTTACTGTTAGCTTACATTAGAAGCAAATTGCGCATAATTTTGTTTACAGATATTAGTTCAGCATCAGTTTTAACCTGCAGTGCAAAAACGAACATTTCCCCCATATTTTGTTATTTTTTTAACATAAAGACATGAAAGCTGTTGAGACTCACATAATGTACATGTCAGAAATGGTTTTAAAAAATCCGTTCTTGACATTTTTCACTGAAAGATGACCAACGTTCTGGTCGACCTACTGAAGTTGATGATGACCGAATCAATCAAAGTCATAGTTGAATCTGATTGTCATATAACTGTGTGAGAGATTGAAGAGAGGTTATGTTACATTCAGCCTGATCGCTCTGATTTACTTTCATCCTTGTATGTGAGCAGGACATAATTTTTCTCTACGCGTCCATCGCCGCTGGACTGTACAGAATAGAAAATGGATCAAGAAATGAAACGATAGTGACACATCTGTACGTCATTGGATTCGAGTGACAAAAGCTTGTACAACACTTTCACTACTTTCTCGGATCCCGTAATAGGACCCAGTGACCCAGTCCATGACGACTGGTACTATTTTGACTAAAAGTTTTATGTCAGAGTAGTTTTCTCCTAAAAGAGCTGCCTTCCAGACGGCTTTCTTAAGAATAGTGGGAGTATCCAACCGCTGGGAAATCACTTTAACTCGTAGATGGGAGCCTAGCAGGTACATCTGTTTCGGGTCAGCACAGACCTGGAAGTAATGGTAACTAAGAGGTGACTCTATACTCCACACAACACCAGAACTCCACCATTGGATCATTATCACTGCAACTCAATTTCGAGCAGTGCCATAGCTTGATTGCTCTCTTGAATATGAACCGCACCGATGTTACTCCTCAGTCCTGCGTGCGATCTATACTCAGTAAAAAAAAGCTAGTAACATAAGAAATTTAAAATAATAAAAAGATAAAACTTGATGTGCCCCAGCACGGCCGCATTCTAATGACCGAAACAAGCAAAAATTAAAAGTAAAAGATAGTTGTCTATTTAGTGAAACAAGCTTATAACAAAATCAAAATATCTGGCTGCGATTAATTTACAAATTACTGGATCAGCGCTGATGATCGGAAACGAGTAAGTCCGAGTACTGGAAGTTGAAACCTTTCAGTTATAATATATCAAAGAATAGATATAAAATAAAACAAAACTCACTATAGAGTCCAACGTAATGTATGCCGGTCACTTGGTAGCAAGTGTAATGGAAGTTTGAACCATTACAATTCATCTCTCCTATATTGTCTGAAAAATTTTCACACTTTGATATACTTTCCTCCGCTCTGCTTTCATCAACATTTCGACTCATTTTCATTATTGCCCCATCATCTCCATTCTCATATATTGGTCTATGCCCATCTTCAACTAGCCTGTGTAGCAAAGATTCAGCACCAACTCTATTCGTAATTAAACCATCTAGAAAAACAAAAGCAATAAGATGTTAGAGGAAAAAGTATGAAGAAATAAGTAAAAAGGAAGACAGTAAAAAGAAACAAACACGACATTCACTCAATATTTATTGCTTTCAATTGTGAGTTTAAGAGGGGAATCAATTATACTGAACTTCAATTGAGGGGTATCAAATACGTGGTGTCCTCTGGTGGCCGGATAATGCAAGGGAGACAATAATTTTTTAATAATGTTTAACCGGATTACGTATTTGAATTTGAAATCGAGGATACATACACTAGTTTCAGTCAATGGATAACGGCCATGCTGGGGCACTAGTTTGAGAGATTTTGTCGAACAAATCAACCCAAGTATTTATTATTTTATGCCAGGCACATATTCCGTCGGTCTCTCTGGTCAAACCGCTAAAATACAAGGACACAAACGAACCAAAACCAATTGTCAAACGGTGAGATACAATGGGGGTGGACAAACATAAACAACCTTCACACCACACATATACATCGAGCTTCCACACAGTTTCCCCTCTACCAAATTCACTCACAAGTCATTGGCAGAAGTAGAAAGAACTTCTTCAAGGTGTCGCTCAGTGGAAATGATCTTGAAACCACATGGTTGCAAAGCAATCTTATCACCCAAACCAAGATGGATTTTTTCGCTCATTTAAGATTATCGAGATATTAAATTTTCTAGTCTTTGGTACTCTTAGATATTGTCACGTACTTATATCACTGCAATATATAATATTTAAACTACCGTAATTATGTATTGTTTACATATTTGAACCAAAAACAGCCGTGAAACGTAAATTTGGTTTTTACTGTCACACAAAACAAACGTGTGCGCGTGTGTGATTGTATGTTTGTCTATATGTCTCTATCTATCTATCTATCTATCTATCTATCTATCTATCTATAGATATACTCTTTTACTCTTTTACTTGTTTCAGTCATTTTTACTGCGGCCATGCTGGAGCACCGCCTTTATTCGAGTAAATCGACCCAACGACTTATTCTTTGTAAGCCTAGTACTTATTCTATAGGTCTCTTTTGCTGAACCGCTAAGTTACGGGGACGTAAATACGCCAGCATCGGTTGTCAAGTGATGTTGGGGGACAAACACCGACACACAAACATACACGCACACACACACATATATATATACATATATACGACGGGCTTCTTTCAGTTTCCGTCTACCAAATCCACTCACAAGACTTTGGTCGGCCCGAGTCTATAGTAGAAGACACTTGCCCAAAGTGCCACGCAGTGGGACTAAACCCGGAACCATGTGGTTGGTAAGCAAGCTACTTACCACACAGCCGTTCCTACGCCTATATATGCATACATACATATACATATACATACATGCGCTTATACATACATACATACATGCATACATACACACATACATAATGATATGTAAATGTAAGATCTAAGGATCGAAGAGTAGGAAGTTAGTAAACTTCGTGCAGTCTGCAGAAGGTGTAAAAAACAACTTTCTACTTTCAGGAACAATGGTGGTTTATTGAGGTAGAAGGTTATAGGTTTTTCCCCCATATCGAAGTGCGATAAGCTGGATAAAGTTAATTTGTAGTTTACGGTAACGAACTAGGGTTGCCATGCATGGAAATAAAATCCAAACGAGGGAATAGAGCAGGTATAATCCTGGCTACATATGTTTCCTAGCTAGCAGAACCTGAGAAGTAGAAATTACTCAAAATAAAAATCCGAAGCAAAACGAAAAAAGAAAAACAAAACAGGAAATACTACGGGAGAACTCAATAAATAAATAGAGAAAAAGAATAAAGACAGAAAGGAAGAAAAGAAATAATAATTTTAGATACTTACCATTCCGTTGATCCTCAGTTTCATTTCCCAAAGTTTGTGCGGCTGCATAAAAAAATATGAGTAATATATACAGAGACGGAAATTTCACCATTGTTTTTCTTTTGATTCTCAAATGGAAAGCACCCGAGTATGGCAAGATTAACGCCTGGTCTTTTTCCACAAAATATACGATCAGACACCAACTACAATAGTGGGGCTAAGCACGCATAAGTAATATATCGTATAAAGTCACATGGATTCCTTTTGCAGTTTATAAGAGCGTAATTTTTTTAATGTACTTCGTCTGTTTTTTGAAAGAACCTATTGTTTGCTTGTTGATAAAATAGTTTTCGAGTGTATATGTAAGTTCCAAGTACTTTTCAAGTGTACATGGGTTTCGAAAAAATAAGTGTTCCGGAGAATATTTCATTTTTTTTACAAGTAATACACGGACACACCCTCACGATTACGCACACACACACACACACACGCACGCGCGCGCGCATATACATATCTATACAACACGAACAAACATTTACGCACATACACATACACATACACACATATATAACACGAACAGTCATTCACACACTCACACACACACACACACACGCACACACACACAAACACACACACAGACGCACATACATATCTATATAACAGGAACAAACATTTACGCACACGCACACACACGCACATACACACACACACGCACATACAACACACACACGCACATACACACACATATATAACACGAACAGTCATTCACACACTCACACACACACACACACAAACACACACACACAATCTCGTATACTCTCACATATTCACATAAAGACGTGCAGATGGGCATACACACGCAAACATACGCTTATACGCAATCATGCTCACACACACACACACACACACACACACAGCACACACACATATATATATATAATACGCACAGACATTCACACACATGCACACACGCATATACACATACACACACCCATATAATACGAACAGACATTCTCACGCATGCGCGCGCACTTACACAAACTCACAAGCACGCATTCTCATACATATTCACGTAAACACACACCGACGCGCATACACACACGAACATACGTTTATACGCAATCACGCGCGCGCACACACACGCACACACACACACACACACACACGTTTCAGGTCATCCCATAGGTTCTGTTTTTTTAAAATTGAATGAAATTTAATGTATTTTAGAATGTCTAATGAAATTAAAATTTATTTTTATGCATTTTGTGTACATTTAAACTAATTAAATATTATTTTACAGAATAACAGACTTAAAATTTCTTAGATTAAAATCCTTTCGAACATGGAAGTATCCAAAGAGCATTTAAGGCACATAATGCTTTATGAGTACAAAAAAAGGAAACTCTGCAAGCGAAGCGACTCGAAACATACACTCAGTTAATGGGAAAGAATGCTTGAATGAAAGAACTTGCAGAAGATGGTTTGCAAAATTCAGATGTGGAGATTTCGGCCAGTTGAGTTTGATGAGAAGCTCCTTGAGGCATTACTTGAAGAAAATCCTGCATTATCAGTTGAAGAATTGGCAATAAAGCTTAGTTCAAACCATACAACTGTTCATCGTCATCTTCAACAACTTGGAAAGGTTCCTAAACTTGGAAAATGGGTGCCTCATGAATTGTCCGAAAGCAACCGCAAATCCCGAGTTGTCATCTGCTCTTTTCTCTATTCTCGCGAACTCATTTCACCCTTTTTGGATAGACTTGCAACTCGTGACGAAAAATGGAAAAAGGGAAAAAGCTCAACCACAACCGAGAAGGAAACTTCAAGGAAAAAAGGTTTTTCTCTCTATCTGGTGAGATTGCAAAGGAGTAATTCTTCTTTGAATTGTTACCACCTAATGCAACAATCAATGCTCAAATCTACTGGCAGCAATTAGAGCGTTTGAACCAAGCTTTGAAGAAAAAAAGACCCGCATTAGTGAATCGAAAAGGAGTGAAGTTTCATTAGGACAATACACGACCCCACTCTGCAAAGATCACATCACAGAAGATCGAAGAGCTTGGTTGGAAAAAAATTCCTCGTCCACCTTATTCTCCGGACCTTGCTCCTTCAGACTACCATTTGTTTCGTAGTTTACAGAATCATTTGGGGTCATAACTTTCGCAAGCTAGTAGGAGGCCGAAACTGACATTTCAGAGTTCTTCGCTTTGAAACCAAAAGAGTTTTACATTGATGGAATTAAAAAGCTTGTAAATAGATGGAAGGAAGTCATAGATAATCAGAGAAAGTACATTGATGATTAAATTTCAGTTAAATATAATCCACTAATAAGGCTTTGGTCGGCCCGAGGCTATAGAAGAAGACACTTGCCCAAGGTACCACGCAGTGGGACTGAACCCGGAACGATGTGGTTCGTAAGCAAGCTACTTACCACACAACCACTCCTATTTCTTTATTTTTTGATATTTATTCATTTGTTTATTTATTTATTTATTCATCAAGTGTTTTTTTCGCAGAAATTTGAAAAACAAAAGCAAACAAAAAAGAAAAAAAGAAAAGAAGAACTATGGAAACTTAAGATAAGAATCTCAAGTACACACACACACACACACACACACACACACACACACACTTGTAAACATAAGTGCTTGTGTAATATGTGTGTACTCTACCATAGACAGCTATGTCTGTTTATAAAACATATATACACCCATATTTATGCATACACGCGTACATACATATCAGAAATACATATACATAATGTATGTATGTATATATATATGTATAAAATAAAATACTTGTGTACACACACGCATGTATATATGAATACTGATGTATACGTTTAAAATTCATATGGACACAGAAACGCAGGCACACACACGCACACATACTCGCTAACACACACAGACATATATCTTGTCTTCGTTCCTATATAGTCCAAACACCTTCAGACACACACGGACGCATATTTATCCTCAACGTATCATACGATGAAGATGGCTCTAGTAATGTCACCTTTCCGATTATCAATATTATTAATCTTCACATCTTTGGCTGTCCTGGCTTTCTCCAAGAATGTTATACACGACCAAACTGAAGGTAATTTAACTGCTTCTATCTATCTATCTATCTATCTATCTATCTATCTATCTATCTATCTATCTATCTATCTATCTATTATCTATCTTTCCTTTCCAGGATCACTATAAATCACACTTAATGTTCCTATTTTTTAAAACTTCATTTTGTAGTTCTCTCACTCAATGCCGGAGATGTTGACAACATTGCAATTACCAATAAAAAATGCGTCTGCAAAAACGAAACAGCCTTTTTCAGCTTGGAGATGTTACCAACAAGGATTCGCTGTAAATGTAACACCTATCGATCAACCACAAGTTGCGTCATTGAGTCAGTGGTACACGACTTATATGGTGAGTTCTTCTTCTTCTTCTTCTTCTTCTTCTTCTTCTTCGTCCTCTTCGTTCTCTTCCTCCTCTTCCTCTTCTTCCTCCTCTTCGTCCTCTTCCTCTTCTTCTTCCTCTTCCTCCTCTTCGTCCACTTCCTCCTCTTCCTCCCCTTCGTCCTCTTCCTCCCCTTCGTCCTCTTCCTCCCCTTCGTCCTCCCCCTTCCCTCCTCCTCTTCTTTTTCTTCTTCTTCTTCTTCTTCTTCTTCTTCTTCTTCTTCTTCTTCTTCTCCACCACCACCACCTCCTCCTCCTCCTACCCCTACCCCTTCTTCTTCTTCTTCTTCTTCTTCTTCTTCTTCTTCTTCTTCTTCTTCTTCTTCTTCTTCTTCTTCTTCTTCTTCGTCCTCTACTTCCTCTTCCTCCTCTACTTCCTCTTCCTCCACTTCGTCCTCTTCCTCCTCGTCCTCTTCCTCCTGGTCCTCTTCCTCCTCTTCTTCCTCGTCCTCCACTTCGTCCTCCACTTCGTCCTCTTCCTCCTCCTCGTCCTCTTCCTCCTCTCCGTCCTCTTCCTCCTCTCCGTCCTCTTCCTCCTCTTCGTCCTCTCGACCTCTTCGTCCTCTTCCTCCTCTGCTTCCTCCTCTTCGTTCACTTCCTCCTCTTCTTCCTCTTCCTCTTCCTCCACTTCGTCCTCTTCCTCCTCCTCGTCCTCTTCCTCCTCTGCTTCCTCCTCTTCGTTCACTTCCTCCTCTTCTTCCTCTTCCTCTTCCTCCACTTCGTCCTCTTCCTCCACTTCGTCCTCTTCCTCCTCCTCGTCCTCTTCCTCCTCTGCGTCCTCTTCCTCCTCTTCCTCCTCTTCCTCCTCTTCGTCCTCTCGACCTCTTCGTCCTCTTCCTCCTCTGCTTCCTCCTCTTCGTTCACTTCCTCCTCTTCCTCCCCTTCGTCCTCTCTCTCCCCTTCGTCATCGTCCCCCTCCTCCTCTTCTTTTTCTTCTTCTTTTTCTTCTTCTTTTTCTTCTTCTTTTTCTTCTTCTTCCTCTTCTTTTTCTTCTTCTTCCTCTTCTCCACCACCACTTCCTCTTCCTCCTCCTCCTCCTCCTCCCTCCCCTCCCCCTTTCTTCTTCTTCTTCTTCTTCTTCTTCTTCTTCTTCTTCTTCTTCTTCTTCTTCAGTGTGAGAGCAACACATACCTTCAGAATGACACTGCGATACAAATGTTCTAAGCGCAATATACCCACGATGAATGCCTGTCTAATAATGGTACATCATGCGCATGCCTCACACCCATATGTGCGCGACATGGTGATATCGTATCAAGATAAACAGCTCATGAGCTTGCAGGTGGGACCCAGTTAGAATTGTCTTCGAGTTAAGTGTCCCATCCCACTCAAAGTTTCCCCGAATAAGGGTTGCAAAAAGATGTCGAACGAAAGACCCATGTTTTCAGATGTGAATTATTCAAACCCTAAAGAATTCCCATCAACACATGGCTATGACGCTCGGCCTCTACTTCAGCTCGTGAGCAGAGATACACAAGTCGTCGACCACTAAGGTACCTGGTTAAGGTCAAGCAAATGACAAGTAAATCTGTGGTATTGAGCAGAATATTTGCTGTAGCCGATATGGACCAAGACAAAACATGTACATATTAAAACTGCCAATCAGGCAAGATCAGAAGTATGAGAGCCACTGCTCTCAGGGCACTATTATTATTATTATTATTATTATTATTATTATTATTATTATTATTATTATTATTATTATTATTATTATTATTATTATCATTATTATTATTGTTGTTGTTGTTGTTGCTGTTATTATTATTATTATTATTATTATGTTTATGAAAAAGAAAAACCAAAATGCTACTTTCTTAAAATTGGGTACATTTTAACTTTCTTTATATAAATAAATTAAAAGAAGAATGTTTTGGTTTGGTTTTTACATGTTTCGATTTTTGAAAAACCTTCTCAAAAATATGCACTAAAATGGAAAATGTAGAGAGGAAAGAGCTATTTATAAAATAAAGTGGTACTGACTCTGACCGCAAATTACTACTATCTGTGATGGTAAATTAAATAATGTGGGTCAAGACTTGTTTTCTATAGAAGTGGCTGTAGCAGTCGAATAATTAGCAGCAGTAATAATAATAGTCGTCGTGGTGAAGTTGTTCCCCCTGGGAAGAAGAGCGAGCTAAGCTCGATATATACGTATTACACCTTTGAATTACGTAAAACTTGTTCAGATTGGGTTGGATACATATGTATTCTGGACTTGCCTTCTCCATCTCCTACATTCTTTGATATATGTGTACATACATATATACATGCATACACACACACACACACACACACACACACACACACACACACACACACACATATATATATATATATATATATATATATATCCACCTCTACCCCCACCCTCAGCCTAACCCACACCCCACCCTTGCTTTCCCCCACTCTCGCCTCCTCACCTCCCAACACCATCACATCACACCACACACCACTACACCATACCACCCAACACATCCCGTCACACCACACCACCACGCACACACCAGCACTGACCAATTCCCAGCCCCACATTTTCACACCTACACATACACACACGCACACGTTAAGATCACCAGCCCTCTTCCACACACACATACGAACTCTCTTATACACACGTATGCGCACATTCGTTTTGGGATCACCACTACTTTATTAATCTCCCCTTCTTCCTAGCTTTCCTGTGTGACCCTTCTGTCTGGCATTCGCCATGATAGATCGCTAGCCACCACATTCTTTTTTTCTCTCCTTGTTTGTTTCTGTGTTCCTTTCTGTGGAAGAGCGTAGGCTCGAAACGTTAAAGACTTTTTCACTTCCCGAGCGTTATACTAATACATCTGTTTATTGTCTACACTGCTTGTCTTCGTCTTTTGTTTTTTTTGTAAATTCTACCCCTATTTATATATATACATATATATGTATACACACACACACACACACACACACACACACACACACACACACACACACACACACATATATATATATATGTATATGTATATATATACACACATATATACATATATACATATATATATATAATATATTTTATATATATACATTATAAATATGTATGTATATGTATATATTCATATATATGTGCATGTGTATGTGTGTATATGATAGGTCCTCAAGAGACCGAGTAAATAAGAATAAGAACAGTGGTTTAAGAAGTAAGTATCGTTGTCGATTCGATCAACGACAACTCTTGAAGGCAGTGCATCAATATGGTTACATTCCATTGAATGGGACATTATATAAGACTTGCCACTTAAGGTGCTGTCCTATAAATATCAAATAAGGTGATTGCAGCAATATGTTTATCACAAATTATTTCTATATACTGTATACTGCTTTTTTTTTTTTGGTGAAACTAAATTAAAAATTATTTTCTTTCAGCATGTTTTGTGTTCAAGGTGTTACCGTCATTGTACGAAATAAGTGTTTACTCCAGAGGTGTTCCGTTAGGAACACAAAAAGGCTGTAAGTAATATGCTCTCAATTGTGTCGTTCTGTCACCATTAATACAACTTACCCATAAAATGAACCAGCAATCAGCCAGATATCCTCCCTGTGTCCATAGTTACCACCACCACATAGCATACACACGCAGTTACCACCACCCATATACACAAACATGCACTCATACACACACGCTACTACCCGCAACCCCCGCACGCACAAACCCACACATACCCACACATACCTCGTTTTCTTACACTCTCCTGTCTTAGAAAGAACTTTTTCTTCGTCGTCCATTCCATTCCTGTCATTTCAAAATGTAACTTCATGTGGATTGTTGGCGATTTCTTTTTCCCACCGTCTTCCTTCCGTTTTGGTCTTTCCTCTGTCTCCTGTTTCTGAAGGAGAGCTTTGCCCGAAACGTAGAACTCCCTTTCTTTCCTTCCCTAAGTGTCTTTTGACACTTTGCATGTACCACGTGCTCACGTTGTTGTTTTTTCTTGTGTTTCTTCTTCGTTATTTTTTATTAACCTTATATACATATACATATATTTCCCGTCTGGCCGTATAGCCTTTTCTGTTTGTTTTCCTGTCTTGTTTTTTGTCTGCCACTACATTACTCCATGGCAAGGTTTAATTTGTGTATACAAATTTAATTTGCGGTCCATGGGAAGAGCCGTTTTAGCGATGGGTCCTGCCCAGCTCTTCGAAACGCCGGTGTTAAAACGGGGGTAGCTGATGAAGAAGAATGTTCTCTATTTGGCTTGTGTGTTTTCTCGTCTACGTTTTGTTTGCAAAGTCCTGTACCCAGATATGCACCTATACATACAGGTGGATGTCAGTATGCACATACCTGTACGTATATATGCATATACTCATTTACTATTTGTTTATATATATATATATATATATATATATATATATATATATATATATATATATATATATGCGAGTAAAAATAAATACAAAAAAGGTGTTTTTTTTTGTATGATTGTGTATAGAGGAATATATTATTTTGTTTAAAAGAGTTCCAACACTGTCTGTTTTTTTATGTTTTATTTATATTCCTGCAGAACCAATGTGGGGTATAGAATATGGAATATACAATATATAATATAATATAAAATAAAATAAAAATGGATGGCACCATGAAAGAAAGTATTGAATGTAGATGAAATATTGAGTGTTCAATATAAAGGACCAAATATATAAATATAAATATATAAAGGCAACTCGAGTTTCAGTCTGTCATACCGGCCATGACGAAGGGAAATAGCCCTGAAACTCGAGTCGCCTTTATATATATATATTTATATATTTATATATTTGATCCTTTATATTGAACACTCAATATTTCATCTACATTCAATACTTTCTTTCATGGTGCCATCCATTTTTATTTTATTTTATTTTATATTGTATATTGTATATCATATTATATATTGTATATTCCATATTCTATACCCCACATTAGTTCTGCAGGAATATAAATAAAACATAAAAAACAGACAGTGTTGGAACTCTTTTAAACAAAATAATATATATATATATATATATATATATATACATATATATATATATATATATATATATATATATATATATATATATATATATATATATATATATATATATATATATATTATCTTTTGCCTGTTTCAATCATTAGACTGCGGCCATGGTGGGATGCAACCTTGAAATATTTTTGGTCGAATGAAACCTAGTATTTTGATTTCTAAGTCTGATACTTATTTAATCGGTTTCTTTTGCCGAACCGATAGATTGCGATGACGTAAACACACAAGCGCTGCTTGTCAAGCGGTGGTGTAGGACAGACACAATATACGGCAAATTTCTTTCAGTTTCCGTCTACCATATTCACCCAAAAAGCCCGAGACTATAGTAGAAAACACACTTTCAAGGTAACACGCAGTGGTACTGAACCCAGAGCAATGTGGTTGGGAAGCAAGCTTCTTACCACACAGCCACGCCCGTGAATCTATCTATCTATCTATCTATCTATCTATCTATCTATCTATCTATCTATCTATCTATCTATCTATCTATCTGTCTGCCTGTCTATCTGTCTATATACATACATGCAGGCATACAGACATGAATACACACACACACACACACACACACACACACACACGCATACACACACACACACACACACACACACACACACACAAACATAGTGCTGATTTTATTTGATTATTTATGTTTTCATGGTTAGTTCTTTCAATTTATTATTTTTCAGATGGGAGAGAAGTATTCTGCTTTTCCAATGGTAAAATTTGCTTCTACACCACTACCAAGATATTTAGAGGCAAATATGAATTTTGCATGTATGCTAATGCGGGGGTTCGCCTCACATTGAGATGTATCCTGCGAGACGTTGTACACTGAGATCTCTATACTCCATTATAAAGAATTAATACTTTCATCCATTGATTATCTCGTTCATAATACAGTTTATGAAAGTCAGGAGCTTCTGGTAGAGGTAGAAGAAAAAATTAAATAAACAGTTCAAATGCTCATTCACGTAAGCATGCAATTCTGAGGATATACAACTTTGTAGATTTATCTTAGCGAAATAAAATCTCAGTACTTCAGCGATTCTCTTATCGCTGACCAAACCATTCAATATTTTTTCTCCGTGTTTTTCTCCTTGTTCTTCTCCTTATCCTTTCTGTTGAAGAGCGTAGCTCGAAACGTTAAAGACTTTCTGTATTCCCGAGCGTTAAACTAATACATCTTTTTGTTGTTTACACCACCTGTCCTCGTCTGTTGTTGTTTTTTTCGTAAATTCTCCTATATATATATATATATATATATATATATTATACATGCATACACACAAACACACACACACGTGTGTCTGTATACATACATATATATATATGGATATATACATATATTTATGTGTGTATATCTATCTATCTATCTATCTATCTATCTATCTATCTATCTATCTATCAGTTTGCCTGTCTGTCTGTCTGTCTGTCTGTCTATCTATCTGTCTGTCTGTCTGTCTGTCTATCTGTCTGTCTGTCTATCTGTCTGTCTGTCTGTCTGTCTGTCTGTCTGTCTGTCTGTCTATTCATCTATCTATCTATGTGTATAGCTTTGCGTTTGCGTTATGTCTCTTCACCACCGCTTGAAAACTGGTCTTTGTGTGTTTATATCCTCGTAAATTGGTGGTTTCGGTAAAATAGACCCATAGAATAATTACTAAACTAAAAAAAAAAAGTACTTAGTCCGATTTGTTCAACTAAACCCGTCAATGTGGTGCCCCAGCATGGCATGGCCGCAGTCCAACGATTGAAGCAAGTAACAAATGTTAAAATATATTTAGTTGGCAACAGCGGCATGAAACGCAACACCGACAGACAACACTTCCCTATACCAGAGAGACATCTCTGAAGCATAACGTCCCTTAAGGATAACACTCAATACAACTAGGTACTCACAGGATTTTGTATTCATTTTTACCATCAAAGATAAAGATAGGTTATGAAGAGATCCGGATTTCAATCTCTATATGGTGACTCATGTCGTAGAAGCAATTTAAAAAACACTAACGCGTCCATACACAAACACACGCACGCACACGCACACACACACTCTCACGTTACTTTCATAAGTATTTCCTATGAGTGAGTTTTAAGAGCTCGATGAAATGTATTGAGCTTCATATTTCCCAGGTTATTATAAAGGTCACAACTAATCTAAAACAATGAGTAATGCTGTAGCATTTACACACCCGCACATATGCACACACATTAAGTATATATATGTATATTCGTTTATATTTATATAAGGGGCATTTCTATAGAATAATGCCACACACTGGACTTCCCAAAATACACACATTTAGTACCGAATGCGAGGAAAAAACAACCAACAGAAGACCAACTTTCTTTTAAATAACTCAACTATGTATCGACCGATTTCGCGATTACTAGAATGAATCTAGACTCCGCTCATCAGCATAGTATTGTTCAGGAAAAACTTATATAAATAAACAGAATTCTCACCTTACCAAAAAACGAACACTGCGTATCCGACCAAGCAAAGGGAATGAAGTTTATCTGTATAAATCTTCAACAAAGAAGCGGGAATACTACTGGGTTGTTTTGGTACATGTGTTGAGACAGGAATAATATATATATATATATATATATATATATATATATATATATATATATGTATGTATGTATGTATTTGATTAATGAGTGAGACGGAAGGTGGATGATACGAGAAAATTTATTGATCATTACAATTTTCGACCCATCTAGCATCGATGCCACACGGGTGCGATAGTGAACATCTGGTCTAGGTGTATCTGTTAGTGTAGATGTGTCTCCTCAGGTGATTACAAGATGTATCTCACTAAAATAAGGTCTGTTCGCAAGATTTCTTCTCCCTATCTGTACACTAAAGCAGTAAAACGGGGTGTTTCAACACCAAAATACTGCCCGTGCAATCCAGATAATCTCAGAAACGCAATGGTAAGAATAAAAATGAAAACACAGGGCCTTAGAAGGCCGAAAAGATTACAGACACTATTTCAACTTACGGAGTTTCAAATTTACGTGACTTTACCGTATAGAGGCCGCTATAATAATAATAATAATAATAATAATAATAATAATAATAATAATAATAATAATAATAATAATAATAATAATAATAATAAAAAGTGAAGGAACACCGGGGAAGTGAAGGAACACCGGGGAAGTTTAACATGTGAGTACGATAAATCACTGCTCCGAAACTTATCCAAAAACATCGGAAATAAAGACATCGCATGGAGCCCAAATATAGCTGACAAAGGGTTGGACTATACCCGAGTAAGTAATACTCATTGAAATTTATTCCTATTTTTCCAAATATAATGATGTATTTTAACTTGATACCTCCACTACCCGCACAACGATCGTAAACACACGTGTTACATCAAAATCAGACCATCTTCGAACCCCAAAACACCATGTACAAAAAAATTACAAACATATTAAATAACACCGGTATTATTTCACCCAAAAATAACAACCGAGAAGTACGTACTGTAAGCTTGTTAAGAAAAAAGTACGAAGATATGAACGTGCAAAACAATCTGACAACAGAAATAAACGAACCGGTACCCTACGAAAACGACGACCGTCAAAATAAAGGGCCGGACGTTGTTCCTCATGTCCCGCAAACAAAACCAAAACGGCATAAATGGACACGTGAGGAACACATTTCGATCCTACACGCCTATTTCACAGCAGTACTCTACCCAAAAAACGAAAACGCAACAACACATACATATAAAACATGGAAGAAAAATAATGTAAATATAGGCCTCGATAAAACAATGAACCCTAACAAACTAGCTAACATAAGAAGATATATTCTAAAAGCAAAAAAAATATCAGAAATAGAAATAGAACAATTGAAAGAAAAAATACATCAGGAAAATCTAGATAGTAGTCACACAGCAATGCCAAATAATAATATAAACACTGAGATAGCAAAACACGAGGACAAACGTAACATTCCCGGCAAAAACGAAGTAAACAAAAAACAACAAACCCAGACCGTAGAGATGTATAATAGTGTACAAAAAGCACCAATCCAGAACACCACAGACAAACATGAATGAAAAGGAAGGCAAAACAAATATAAAGCCTGGAAATAACGAAGGGAAACCTAATAATTACGATACTATGAAAATGAAAATAACCGAAGAACTGAAAACCACAGATCTTAGAATGGACCACAGATTATATCTCCCAAAAATCAAAATAGACAATAAAACAACATCAATAATAAATAGCATAAACCTGGCCGTCATGGAACTAACAACCACAGAAACAACAGGCAATATCACTGAGCTAAATGACATGATATATGCGGCAGCCACTGCAGCCACAAAAGAAGCAGGATACTCACTCAAACCCATCCGAACAGGAGTTCTACCACCCAAACAGACCTTGTGGATAAATAACATCCAGAACAAAATTAAAAAAAAGAGAAAAGATTTATCGATTCTCAACGAAATTAGTAAACAATCAACACTACTAAGTAACAAGAAGAAAACAAAAATACTGTACAAATACAGCATTACAGAAAAAGACTTACCTGAGGCAAAAGAAAAACTAAAGCAAGACATCCTTGCCAAAGCACAGAGGATCCGCCGGTATGAGAAACGCCAACGTTTCTTTGAACAAAACAAACAGTTCAAATCCAACCCCAAAAAACTCTACCAAGAACTGGGTAAAAATAAAATAGACATTACTTCAGCACCAACAGCAGAAGAATTAGAGAAATTCTGGAAACAAATATGGTCGGTGAAGCAACAACCCCCAAAAAGGACCATTAAAACAACGAACTTAGCACCTGAGCAACTCTGGGCCCCTATAACAACTGAAGAGGTCACCCAGACACTGCAAAGACTAAGCAACTGGAAGGCACCTGGACACAACAAGATCCCCAATTTCTGATTAAAACACCTGCCAGCAATGCATAAAAAGCTGGCAGAAAACTTTAACAACATAATAGCAGATCCAGAGACAATGCCTGAATGGCTCACAAAAGGGAAAACCATCTTAATCCCCAAATCCACGGAAACGGAGAAACCACAAAACTATAGACCTATAACCTGTCTCCCTACGATCTACAAAGCCTTTACTGCAATAATATCGCAGAGATTGAGTAAACACCTGGAAAATAACAACCTGTTTCCAGAAGAGCAGAAGGGATGCTGCAAGGGCTCATACGGCTGTAAAGATCAATTATTGATCAATAAAGCCATAACTGAAGACAGCCGCAGAAAGAAGAAAGGCCTCAGTATGGCCTGGGTGGACTACCAAAAGGCTTTCGACAGTGTTCCCCACACGTGGATTCTGGAAACACTAGCCATAAACAAGGTGGCACCAATTATCATAAAATACATAGAGCACTCAATGAACAAATGGCAGACAGTGCTACAGCTCCAAACAAAAGAGGGACTTGTGAAAACGAAAGCCATCCCCATTAGAAGAGGAATATTCCAGGGAGACACGCTCTCTCCACTCCTGTTCTGCCTGGCACTCACACCTTTAACAGAATTGCTAAATAGAACTGGATGCGGTTACAAATGCTATGGAAAAACAGTCAGCCACCTTTTATATATGGATGACCTAAAATTATATGCAAAAAACGACAAAGAGTTAGAAACACTACTACAGACAGTACACGGCTTTACCAAGGAAATAGAAATGAAATTCGGATTAGAAAAATGTGCCAAAGCAACCCTGAAAAGAGGAAAATTAGTTAAAAGTAGCAATATAACACTAGATAAAGCCAATGAAATAAGAGAACTAGACGAAAGCCAACCATATAAGTATTTAGGAGTCAATGAACTAGATAGGATACAACATACACAAATGAAAGAAAAAATAAAGAAAGAGTACTATAGACGAGTTAGATCAATACTAAAAACAGAGCTCAATGCTAAAAACAAGATAATGGGTATCAACACATTAGCTGTCCCAGTTATAAGCTACAGCTACAACATCCTTAACTGGACACTAAACGAACTATGTAAAATAGACAGGAAAACAAGAAAAATAATGACAGGATATAGGATGCACCACCCAAAATCTGACATAGAAAGGCTATATATACAACGCACAGAAGGTGGCAGGGGTCTTATACAGCTAGAAAACTATTATAAAATAACCACTATAGGACTGCAAAAATACCTACTCCAGAAGCAAGGGAAACTAATACAAATAGCCACAAAACACGAGCAAAACAAAAAACTGTTTTCAGTATTTAAGGAAGCTGACAAATACAAACAAGAAATCAATCTACCTAACAAATACGAAGAAGAAGAAGAAACAACAAAAGCTATATAACAAATGAAATCCAAACTAAAACTAGAACAGCAACGGACCATGATAAAACGATGGCAAGAAAAGCCCCTACATGGTAAATACTGGGCTAAACTAAATGCGAAAGAAATAGACAGAGAAAAATCCCAGCAATGGCTGAGAAGCTCAGGACTCAAAGCAGAGACTGAAGGATTTTTAATTGCTGCACAAGACCAAAGCCTCCCCACCAGAAATTACCAAAAACACATAATGAAAAGAAATATAACAAGTAACTGTAGAATATGTGGAGATCGACAAGAAACAATAAATCATATTATCTCTGACTGCCCAGTCCTGGCTAAGAAGGAATATATTCACAGACACGACAGAGCTGGGACCTATATACACTGGAAGCTATGCTAACATTATGGAATAACAACAGAAAAAAGATGGTATAAACACACGCCAGAAAAGGTCACAGAAAACGAGAAAGCAACCATACTCTGGGATATGCCAATACACACAGATAGAGAAATTAAGGCAAATAGACCAGATATAGTTGTCAAAGATCATGAAGAAAAAAAATGCTTTCTAATTGATGTATCAATACCAGCAGATGACAACGTTTCTCTAAAAGAAATGGAAAAAAACTTTCAAAATACAAAGACCTGGAAATAGAGATAACTCGAATGTGGAATCTAAAAACAGAAACAATTCCTATCATAGTAGGTGCCTTAGGTATAATAAAAAAATATTCAGACAAATACATAACAAAAATAGCAGGACTTACAAATATATATAACATACAGAAAATTGCACTACTGGGTACTGCACACATCCTACGCAAAACACTTTCAATACAGTAAACATAAGAGCACCACAGCAAACCACAGCACATACCCAAGGCGCACAGAGCTGCGCTCGGTAGTGAAGTGAAAGCACGTTATAAAAATAAAACTACTGAATAATAATAATAATAATAATAATAATAATAACAACAACAACAGCAACAACAATAATTATAATCATGGTTTCAAATTTCGACACAATTCCAGAGTTAAACGATAATATTGATCACAGTACTCGACTGGTATTTATTTTATCGGTTCCAAAACGATGAAAGGCAAAGTCAGTGACGGTGGAATTTGAACTTCGAATGTAGAGATCCGGAAGAAATTCTTATACAGCACCTCGTCCGTAGCACTAACGAGTCTGCCAACGATCATCATTATGATCATCATCGTTGCCAAGACCCACCACCACCACCACCACCGCCGCCGCCGCCGCCGCTACTACTACTACTACTACTACTACTACTACTACTACTACTACTGGAAAATGGAGCTTGTTCATCCCATGTAAATCATGTATGGTTAAGTACATTAAAATTAGTTTGTAAACAACTTAACAAAAACATAATGATAAGGATGATAACCAGTCCCTCAGTATAGGGATTGTATTTGAGTGTATATATAATCTCCGCTCTTTTGTCTGCTACACTATCAATTTAAGCATCTGCCTTTTCTCTTTGCTTGTATCCGCCGGAAATATATATATATATATATATATATATATATATATATATATATATATATATATATATATATATATATATACATATATATATATATATATATATGTATACACACACACACACACGCACACACACACACACACACACACACACACATATATATATATATATATATATATATATATATATATATATATATATTATATATATATGGAAAATAAGAAGAAAAAAGCGAAAATGCACATTGAATATCAAAAAAAAAAAAATAGATAAAGGTTTTTTTAATGAAAATTAGCGATAAATTAATACAATTAGATGAACTGAGGAATTAAGAGGAATTAAATTCATTATTTTGAATTGTTAAAGAGATTCAAACTAATGAATTTAATTCCTCTTAATTCTATCTAAGTTCATCAACCGTAAAAGAGAGGTCCTAAAATTAAAATAAAAAAAAGGTACAAAGAAATTCCGAAGAAGTTCTCTGGGTTCTTTTACATTATTAACTACGGAACTTCTAATCTCGTGGCTTGGTGACACACCATTTCTCTGTCTGCCTCCGTCTACCTCCGTCTTCGACAATGCATGCAGGGCTGCTATAGGAACTAAAGGATATCGAACCCATAACAGAATATATCTTGCTTCCTCTTTCGTATTATTGGCCTAGTCTAATGTCATCTTTATGAATATTGATTTGCAAAGTAAAGCCAGAAGGTTATTTGCATGCATAACTGCAGTTCTGAACTTTTGCGTATTTAAGAAGTGACTCATCTACAGATATCATACTTGCGCAATACACAAACTATTTCCAACATGGATATACAACCAGATGCTTTAAAGTGGGGGATAGTCAGGTATCCTTTATTTTTTATTTGGTTCTCTCTACTGCAATTATGCTGGGACACAACATTGAACAATTTTAGACGAACGAATCGACCACAATACCTGTATTTTGCAGTTAATCCGATCAACGGAACATCCTTTTCCTTCTGAAATTAATGTGCAAGTGGCTGATCACACCACAAGCACGCGTACCCTTAATGTAGCTCTCAATATCACACAGAAGGGGACAAAGCAGGCTCTTTGAAACACAGGTACAACTAATTTTTGCCAGTTGGGTGGATGGCACAACATGAAATGGATAACATTGGCCTAAGCACCGCCGGGAATCGAACTCACAACCTTACGATCATGAGCCGAATACCCTAACCACTAAGCCACTCGCTTTCACTGATGATAATGATGATGATAATGATGATGTTGATGACGACGACGACGATGATGACACAACAACAAAAAGAGCAGCAGTAACAACATCAACAACAATTCTTTTCTATTCTAGGTACAAGATCTGAAATTTTGGGAGAGGAGGCCAGTCGATTAGATCGACCCCAGTACGCAACTGGTACTTAATTAATCGAGCCCAAAAGAATGAAAGGCAAAGTCGACCTCGGCGAAATTTGAACTCAGAACGTAAAGACAGACGAAATACCGCAAAGCGTTCCGCCCGACGTGTTAACGTTTCTGCCAGCTCGCCGCCTTAGCAACAACAATATCACCGACACCAATACTTCATAAGTAGAAAACTTTATGGAACCAAGGCGGCGAGAAGCTGGCAGAAACGTTAGCACGCCGGGCGAAATGTTGAGTGGTAGTTCGTCTGTCTGTCTTTATGTTCTGAGTTCAAATTCCGCCGAGGTCGACTTTGCCTTTCATCCTTTCGGGGTACTATAAATTAAGTACCAGTTACGCACTGGGGTCGATGTAATCGACTTAATCTCTTTGTCTGTCCTTGTTTGTCCCCTCTATGTTTAACCCCTTGTGGGCAATAAAGAAATAAGAAAACTTTGTCGAACCAAATTTGAACTCAGGCTGATCACAGCAAACTTTTGAACTCTGAAGAGGAAATATACTTCAACGCATTTTCTTTTCCGTGTTGTTTTGATTTTGTTTCAACTTTTTAATTAGTATTTTAGGAAATGTATTAACAAAGCTTAGGAGACCTATCCTAAATATTTTCTTTTTATAGGTGTTCCTGAGCCTTTTGTATTGTTGTACTTGAAACATATATCCACTTGTAGGCCAACGTTATAAATACGAAAGATTCCGTCGAAATGTTATCCATTCGCGTCTCTTTGGCCGAAGCTTCTTTCTCATTAGCGAACGATCCCGTGACGAATTTTGAGAATAGAAAATTGAAATCATTACCATCATGATGACCAGTACAGTTTTTTACTTGGCCCTGCTGTTCTCTTTAGGAACATGTGCTGTGGTGAATATGGCGCCGGAGATAAGCGAAGGTAAGTGTTTCATCTCTTACAACATAATATAGATATGTATACATATTAGCTATCTATTATATATAGGCAGACAAGCAAATAGAGAGACAGTTAGATAGCTACACAAAAATATAGATACATAAATATGTATATATTCATACACGTTCATACACTCACACAGATATGTATTTGAATCTTTTAAATTTTACTTGTTTCAGTCATTAGACTGCGGCCATGCTGGGGCATCGGCTTGAAGAATTATAGTCAATGGAATAGAACCCCAGTATTAAAATTTTTTTACGAATTCTACTTATTCTGTTGTTTTCTTTTGCCGAACCAGAAAGCTAAGGTGACATAAATACACCAACAAAGTTTGTCAAGCAGTGGTGGAGGACAAACGCAGATACAAAAACACCTGCATACATACATACATACATACATACATACATACATACATACAGCCAAAATATACACATATACATGGTAAAATTTCCACTTATTTCTTTACTTTTCTAAAATTTTCGTTGCGTCTTGCAACCTTTTCAATAGTTTTGACTCAAAATAAGTGGAAATTTTACCGGTGAGTGTGTTAAATTATAAGGCACCAAAAGAGAATGACTCTTCCGAGACACAACAGAATATGCTTCAACACACGAACTCACATAAAGAATCTTGTAAACCAAACCCCAAAACGAAATATATATGTGTGTGTGTGTGTGTGCGTGTGCGTGTGTGCGTATATAAATATATATATATATTTATATATGTGTATGTATATATAAATATATATATATATTTATATATGTGTATGTATATATAAATATATATATATATATTTATATATGTGTATGTGTACATGCACGTGTGTGTGTGTACGTGTAAGTGTGCACGTGAGTGTGTGTGTGTATGTGTGTGTTTATGTATGTGTATGTCTGCGCGCCCGCGTGTATGTGAGTTTATCAAATAGGAGATCAAGATACAATGGGAAAGAAATCGGATCCTTGAATATATACAATTTATGATTATGCACACACACACACACACACACACACACACACACACACACACACACACACACACACACACACACACACACACACACACACAGACGGTGGAAGGCGGTGTTCCAACATAAGCGCAGAGTGAATGATAGAGAATTCTGAAATCCTTGAAAATATATTTATCTTTATTGTTGAACTATAAATAATTTTCGTACGGGGTTCGTAGAGTGATTCTTGAAGTCCAAACGAAGTTCAGGCAGTGTGATTCGGATTAAATAATATTTAACTCATTTATATAATATATGAATACATGTATGTTAACTAATTAGTGTAGGTGAACCCGTAGAATCGTTAGAGCGTCGAACAAATTGCTAAGTGGCATTTCTTCCGGTTCTTTACACATCGAGATCAAATCCCACCAAATCAGCTGTTTCTTTCATCGTTTCGTTCGTGGTCAATAAAATAAAGTACTGACCCTCTCCTCAAAGTACCTGGCCTTGGATCTTGGAACGAACTGACATTCCATTCAGAGGGAGTGTCACCGATAGAAACCGGGTAACTGGGCTATATGAGCCCAGGGCACGAGAAAAAACGCCAGAGAGGTCAGTTGTCTTGCTGATGAGAATATTACTTTGAAAATCAATGAGAAAGAAGATAACTATTGTCAACTATTTCGCTTCTAAACGTCCAATTCCTCTTCCCTAATTACTAATTTACATTTATACCAATCATATTAGGTACATTTGGTTTTGTAAATAATCAGAAAACGAAATCAACGAACTAATTCGCACAATACAATACAGTCTGTAAGTGGAACAGTGAAAATATGCGAATTTATTGTCAAATTTAAAATGTGACATTGTTTTCGTTATGTGCATTTCAACGATGCAGGTTTCTATCACCGTAAAAAACCAGTTCCTTCTTCAGCGGAAGAATTTAGACAATTAAAAACAAAAGAGAACATACACTATTTTTTTACCGCTTTTCTTTTACTTGTTCAGTCATTTGACTGCGGCCATGCTGGAGCACTGCCTTTAGTCGAACAAATATCGATC
>NC_142940.1:8385818-8403318 GCF_046866305.1 Octopus bimaculoides | reverse complement strand
GTTTTTTATACTCCATTGTATAATGCAGAAGATAGGGACCATTTTTCAAATAGACAAAATAAAGCAAAGTAAATATTAGTTTCGATGATAAACATATTCAGTTTAAAGACATTTTCTTGAGATTAATTGTAAAAGCCAACTGTAAAAACCGAAATAAAGAAAATTGAAGAATGAAAAATTTATTAAGATTTATTTGCTTTACCATTTGTTTAATAAGTTCTCCCAATCGCTCCTCCAAAGCATACAATTGTATACATACAATTGTACAACCAATTAGGCGCAGGAGTGGCTGTGTGGTAAGTAGCTTGCTTACCAACCACATGGTTCTGGGTTCAGTCCCACTGCGTGGCACCTTGGGCAAGTGTCTTCTACTATAACCTCGGGCCGACCAAAGCCTTGTGAGTGGATTTGGTAGACGGAAACTGAAAGAAGCCTGTCGTATATATGTATATATATATGTATGTGTGTGTATATGTTTGTGTGTCTGATAGCCTTCCCTACCAGAAAGGCATCTTTCAGGGCGATAGCCTGTCCGTGTTGCTCTTCGTCCTCTCATTAAGCTCTTTTTCATACCTACTCACATAGTGACCATAGAAATGGATTCAGAAGAAGCTCACATTTTTCTTTGTCAAGGAGCTGAAAATGTATGTCAAATACCAACCACCTAACAGAACAACTGGACCACATTACCGAATACTCACCAGACACTGGAAGGAGATTCTGTGGAGTCAAATGTGAAGTTTTGATAATAAAACGTGGAAAAGGTGTACCCTGCGAATGACTTGTCAATACAGCCTCTGTAGTCAGGTGACAATTATAAGTATCTTGGACAGGATGGGATTGTCATGTATAATGGACCAATATATAAGGTGAAGACTAGGAATGAATACGTCAGGAGAGTAAAAAGAATATGGTCATCTGAACTCTCAGCTTACAACAAGCATATTTCTTACAAGACCTTTGCAGTGTCTGATCTCACATCTATATTCGACCTTATGAACTGGTCACTATAAAAAAATTTTTTTTTTAAAATCAATAAGAAAGATGTTCTAACTCGCAAGCTACTTAGTGTTACAAGATATTTCAACACCAGTGGAGATGTAGACAAGCTATACTTCCTCCCGTGAGGATATGTGGCCATGGTCTCAACTCTGTATTGATATCATATCAAGCACGTATTGTGACACTGGAAAAAAACATCTGCAACGGTGGAAAGAGACTAGTAATTATTTTGTCCAACTTTATGACTATGAAATCAACAATATAATTAGGATAGCTAACGTGTGTGTGTCTTTGGACCTGTCTTTGTCACCCACCGCTGCTTGACAAGCGGTGGTGGTGTGCTTACGCCCGCGGAATTTAGCTGTTCGGCAAAACATTCTCCAAGGTAGTGTCCCAGGATCGCTGCTGTTTAATGACCAAAATAACTAATAAACGCACACACACACACGTAATTATCTACACATATACATACATATATATATATATATAGACGTACATTTATACATATATATATATTCATATATATATACATATATATGTATATATGTATATATATATATATATATATATATATATATATATATATATATATATATATATATATATATATATACATATATACACACACACACACACACATATATATATATATATATGTTTCTTTATTAGCCTCACAGGGCTAAACATAGAAGGGGCAAGTTACAAAGTAGAGCTTTTCTTTTTGGGGAGGAGAAGGAAGGAAAAAAGGCGGGGAGGGGGGGTAGATTTTCGATCAAAAGGGATCGTAAAAAAAAAAAACCATCATAAGGGATCGTGTATCACAGAAATGTCATGATGTAAAGTATAAAAGGGGAAACAGATTAGGTTTATCCGTGGGAAGAAAAGCGTACGGGGGCCAGGATGAAGATATTTCTTAAGTTTAAGTAATACCATTGGGAAAACCGGCAAATGCTAAACCGGCAAATGTCAAAACCGGCAAATGTCAACTTTACCGTTCATCCTTTCGGGGTCGATAAAATAAGTACCAGCTCTGTACTGTGGACGATGTAATCGACTATCCTCCTTCCCCAAATCTCTGGCCTTGTGCCTATACTATAAAAGATTATTATTATTATTAAAATGGTTTCCCTACCGTCCTAAATGGACATACTTGCAATAATATTTCCCCACTCTACAGGTTTCAGATAACATTTAAGTCCTCATCAAAAGCATCTTCTTCCTCTGAAAGAATTTCTCTGTTGCAATGGTACTGCGCCGTATATATCCAAGTGTCTTATATGTAATAAAATTGTTTTTTTTTTTTATCGACGTCTAGGTCTGAATAGGCCGATTACCCGATTATCAATGACCAGGAACACAAAATTCCTCCTGAACGAGGCCCAACATCGTTGCAGGGTTTAAGAACAATAATTTTAAGGGTACGGTAAAAGTCCATTACAGCAGCCCCGGCACATGTCTGGGAATTTAATTTTATCGATCCAGAAAGAAGGAAAGTCACAGCTGACCTCAGCGGGATTTGATCTCCGAACGTCAAGAGTCAGAATGAGTGCTGCGGAGCATTTTGTTCAACGTTCTCACGATTCTGCCAATCAACCGCAAATAATTCAGGCAGTAATATTTAAAAAAGAAAAAAGGAGCTCAACGAAAGCATTGATCCCCGCTACTTTACTTGTACTGCATATTTTATCAACCTTGGACGAATGAAATGCAAGTTTGTCCTGGGCGTGAATTGAACCCACAATACAAAAACGTAAAAAGTAGCTCAAGGCATCTTGTCTGACACCTTAACGATTCTGCCAATGATTACGATGATGACGACGATGATGATATCACGACCAGAACAATAACAACACCGCCAATATCATCACCACAACCAACAATAATGGTTTCTAATTTAGGCATAAGGCTACTAGTTTTGACGGGAGGAAGTTAGTTAATATTCTTTTCTACTCTAGGCACAAGACCCGAGATTTTTAGGGAGGGGGCCAGTCGATTAGATCGTCCCCAATACGCAACTCGTACTTAATTTATCGGCCCCGAAAGGATGAAAGGCAAAGTCGACTTCGGCGGAATTTGAACTCAGAACGTAGTGACGGCCGAAACATCGCTAAGCATTTCGCCCGGCGTGCTAACGTTTCTTATTTCTTTATTACTCACAAGGGGCTAAACATAGAGGGGACAAACAAGGACAGACAAATGGATTAAGTCGATTACATCGACCCCAGTGCGTAACTGGTACTTAATTTATCGACCCCGAAAGGATGAAAGGCAAAGTCGGCCTCGGCGGAATTTGAACCCAGAACGTCAAGACAAACGAAATGTCGCAAGCATTTCACCCGGCGTGCTAACGTTTCATATTTCTTTATTATCCACAAGTGGCTAAACACAGAGGGAACAAACAAGGACAGACAAAGAGATTAAGTCGATTACATCGATCCCAGTGCGAAACTGGTACTTAATTTATCGACCCCGAAAGGATGAAAGGCAAAGTCGCCCTCGGCGGAATTTGAACTCAGAACGTAAAGACAGACGAAATACCGCTAAGCATTTCGCCCGGCGTGCTAACGTTTCTGCCAGTTCACCGCCTTAAAGTTAGTTAATATTGTCGACACCAGTACTCGACAGAAAATTTATAGATCTCGGAAGGGATGAGAAGTAAAGCTGATTTCGGCTAAATTCGAACTCTCAATCCCGGAATAATACTTCTAAGCATTTTGTTTCCTGTGTTGTATATGTTTTTGTTTTAACTTTTCAGTTAGTATTTCAGGAAAAGTATTAAACAATTGGAAACCTATCCCGAATATTTTATGTTCCTGGTGCTTTGTATTGTAGTTCAAACAGCAACACATATTTACTTGTAGGCCACTTGAATAAATTTAAGAGATTCCATTTATATATTACCCCTTCGTGTCCCTTTTGCTAGAATTTCTTTCTCATTATCGGACGATCCCGCGACAAAAATTGAAAATATTATTATGATGTTGACCAATGCAGTCTTTCACCTAGCCCTGATGTTTTGTTTAGGAAGATGTGCTGTGGTGAATATTGTGCCTGAGATAGAAGAAGGTAAGTGTTCTCTTGGAACCCAGTCGGTCTATCTATCTCTCTCTCTCTCTCTCTCTCTCTCTCTCTCTCTCTATCTATCTGTCTGTCTGTCTGTCTGTCTATGTGTCTCCGTGTGTGTGTAACTGTCTGTCTGTCTCTTTGTATGTATATATATATTCTTCTACTTCCTCCCTTTGTTTCTCCCTCTACCACTCTCTCTACCGGCATGGTCACATGCTTCCGGTCAATAATCCTTTCCTTCCTTGGCTTTCGCCAAGCAACGCACGCACCACTTTGTCTCTCTCGGGTTCGTGCCTCATCGCGTTCATACACACATAATTTTTCTCGTCTGGCCGTAAAGCCTTTTCTGTTTGTTTTCCTGTCTTGTTTTTGTCCGCCACTACATTCCTTCATGGCTAGATTTAATTTGCGTATACAAATTTAATCTGCGATCCATGGGACGAGCCGTTTTAACGATGCGTCCTGCCCAAGCTCGTCGAAACGCCGGTGTTAAAACGTGGGTAGCTGATGAAGTAGAATGTTCTCTATGTGGCTCGTGTGTTCTCGTCTACGTTTGTTTGCAATGTCCTGTACCCAGATATGCACCTATACATACAGGTGGATGTCGGTATGCACATACCTGTACGTATATGTGCATATACTCATTTACTATTTGTTTATATATATATATATATATATATATATATATATATATTTCGGAAATTACTTGATACAGTATTTAGAGAAATATTTTTTCAAAAGCTAAGGTTAAGAAAAAACGTTTTTAAGAGAGTAGAATGGTATTAACATTTAGGATGGAATTTTACAACTTGCGTGTAGGCTTTAATAAATGTGCAAGCGTTTTCAGTTCTCAACGTTAAGCTTTTGCATATACTATAGCCATTCTTCTCTATTAAAATTTTTTTTCTTAATCTTAACTTTTTGAAAAAAATCTGTCTATATATATATATATATATATATATATATATATATATATATGTATGTATTTACAAGGGGAGAGAGAGAGGAAGATAGGTCTATACCTTTATATATAGATACATTTATGCACACGCACGCATACACAGTGACACAGACATAGACACATACACACACACACGCACGAACGCACACGCACGAACGCACACGCACACAAAGCAACAATTTAAATGGGTGGCTTATTAGCAATTTGAACCTAAGGGCAAAATTATTAGAGGTTACAAAAGTGATGGAGGTTACTGACCGACACCAGCTATTGCTAGAAACAAGAGTTAAAATAAATCAAAACCCACAAAAGTTCAAATTGTTAATAAGCCACCCATTTTATTTGTTGCTTACACTTTTACCGCTTTGAAAATCAGCACATAAGACCGACAGAGGTAGGCGTTAAGAATCGCTGGCGAGGATTAAGAAAATCATATTAAAAAATTTTTTTACCAGTGACTAGCATGCATAAAATAGTCAATAGACAACATATCATTCATGTAAAATTAGTGTACAATTTATACACAAAAGAGGTGACCCTAACGTGACACCTCACATGATAAAAGTAACAGTCAGAGTCCAAACCACGGTTAAGAGTACTTTCGAAGGGGATAAAAAATAAAAACATTTTTAATAGTTACCACTTGTACCATGTTAGCTAGCCACTGGTAGAAAATTTCTGTAATTTTCTACCCTATATAAATTTTCTTAGTATGATTTTCGTAATTTTAAAGAAAGTTGGAAAATATATTTTTATTCGCTGCCGACTATAACTGCGCTTGCGCGGTGGATTTGAAAAATTATGATGTATAGAGATGGGGCATGTGCTGTGTATTTGTCACATAAATATACGTTAATTTTTAGCGCTCTTGCTGATGAAGATAACGAATTATTTTATTTGTTCATTAATGTTCGAAACCTAGGAACAAGTGGTAACTATTGAAAATGGTTTTATTTTTCATCCCCTTCGAAATTACTCTTAACCATGGTTTGGAATTAGACTGTTCCTTTTAGCATGTAAGGTGTCCTGTTAGGGTCACCCCTTTTGTGTATAAATGTACACTAATTTTGCACATACACACACACACACATATATATATACATAGGAATGCAACCCATCTCCCGACATATATACACATATGTTCTCCTTTAAATGCGCAACAAGCAACATGCATTGGGTTAGTGCATAATTATTGCTTTTTTTTCAACAAATTTTATTCAACAAAAACAATAACAACATGTAACAAAAACCTCTCTAAATGATTATTCCGGAGCATATTCACCATCTACTTCAATTACTGCTTCCCATTTGCTTGGCAGACGGTCAGACCGTCATTTAATGATGTTTTTGTTAAATATAGTTATTGTTTTTGTTGAATAAAATTTATTGAAAAAAAAAAAAAAAGCCGCAATAATTATGCACCAACCCAATACTATGAGGATCTAATGTCTCTGCATAGTTGAACTCCTGTACTCAATTAAAGAAGTACGATGTTGCATATATTTTGAGTTAGGTTATAAGTTAGGTCACAGAACCAAAATATAAAAGAACCTGCGACTAAATTAATACTATTTTGGATTTTTCATTTGTTCATTTGTTTCAATTATTTTACGATGTTTTTATTCGCAACTGAACAAGATATGTCTTTCGGCACGAAATCCACCTCTAGAGATATTGCAAGACAACAAGATTTTTCTGGAAATGTGTGTATGAAAAATGTGTGTTGGTTTTGGGCCTGGTGTTCTTGTAGAGTGGTACTATATGTTTAGCGTTGTCGAGGAAAGGAGGTTAACCGGTGTCCAAAGGTCTCACAGGTATCTGTTTGCCGGTTTGTGTGTGTTTTGTTTTTATTTTGGTTAATTCATTCGGAGTATTTGTGCAGGTATGGAGTGTGTATAGGGATCCTATATGTGTGGGGCGGCTGATATTGTAGGTGGAAATAGGGTCTACTGGGTGGATGTCCGTCGTGTTAGGACGCATATGCGTCTGTGAGTGCGTTTGTGTATGTTCTGGTCAAAAAGGTAAATATTGATGAATGCCTTTTACAATATTTTTAGGTATAGATGATGAAATGATTAATGTTCTAGAAGAAATTGTTGAAGAACTCCAGGTTGATGAAAAGCTCACCCAAACCCCCAATACTGGTTTTGCTCTGGAAATTACAAACATAGACGTGAAGGCTGCTGCGCCAAGAATGAAGTGTAAGTGGGAAGGTAGAAATGGAAAGTGCTGTTTTAAATTCCATTTAATTCTGAACATAGGTATGTACATTTATTTGTATGTTATTTTTGTTTGATTATTATTTGGTATTTATTTACAACGCATAATCTTCCATGTTAAAATACTAGGTCTGATCAAAAATATTTGGACTGTTGCTATGGTAACGGAGCTAAAATACGCAGTCTGAAGCCGCTTGGCACAAATTCACCTTCAACTCTGTCTCGCATACACACTAGTTAAAACGCTCTTGTTCACGTTTGTTGTTTACAGTAGTGCCTGGAAGTAAAGTCTGCAGAGTGTGGTCGTCTCGAAAAGAAGATCAGGATTCAGCTGCGAAGGATCTCCTTGATTATGTCTTGGGAGACGAAAACATTTTCAAAACGGGTCATGACACCGAAGTCAAGGGTCAGTCTTTGAAGTGGAAAAAGAAATCCGAGGCGTCGAAAAATCCAAGGCATTGAAGAAATCCAGGGCGTCGAAGAGATCGAAGAGAATGCGACGAAGCAGCTGCTCCTATCCTCAAGGAAGGTGTTCTTGAAATGCTTCTATGAATGACACAAGATAAAGTGTATGACTTCAGAAGGGAACAACTGCGAAGGAAATTAAATACCGAATTGATATGTGTTGTATTTTTATTGTTACAGAACCAGTACTGATACTTTTTTATCAAAGCTCGTAAAAGTGAGGCATTTGTTGTGCTTTCTGCAAATAATATACAAGCATTTTCGTATTTGGTTTGTAAGATCTCTTGTGTGATCACATATGCTGAAACAGATATTGCTAACAAACCTAATTTATAGAATGATTGGTCAAACGATTAACCAAGCAATCGATTATCAGTTTATTGGTTAAAGAAATAAATAGTAAAGGAGTGAAATATAACCATTGCGTATGTTTATTATAGGTATAATGACCCTCCCAAAACAACAGAAATTATACAGGAACTGTTTTCAATAGATTGTATTTGGAGCTATATCAAAACTTGAATCGCCATTTCATTAAAAATAGTACTAATGAAATGATATGAGCCAAGTACTTATATCTAGTATACATTCCTATTTTCAAAAAATTCAGGTACTAAGTCATCAACAGTTAAAGTTCTTGGGTACGAAGGGTACTCAATATTGACAAGGGTTTATATAAATTATCAACGAGTCCCCATTGCCGTTAAGTATTGTGTCCGGTGTGCTAACGATTCTGTCAGTTTACCGCCTTGGGGCCACGGTACTAACAAGAATAAAGTACCAGTGAAGTACTAGGATCGATAGTAAAGACAAACCGTTTGCCCACTTAAGTTGCTGCTCTTGTACTTTTATCAGAAACCCATTATTTATGTAATGGAGTTTATTCTTTGTTTTTCATACTAATAAAGTTTGGTCTTCTGTCTTGTTTATATTTTTCAGTATGTGTGAAAATGCATGACTACTACCCGTATCTAGTTTACGAAGTTAACGCAGGTAGCGTAAAGATGAACGGGCATTTAGATGGTAAGTACCAATCGCTCAAAGGACATTAGTATTGTTTTCTGAAATAAGTGAAAGTCGATACATGTCAGAGGTTTATATAGTAAAAGTAATTTATTGGCGATAATATTTAATCAAAAAGAAAAAAAAAACAAAAAACAATCGGCTTTGGAGAGTATTGAACTTAACAGCTTCTACATTACAAGGACAGCATATAATTTGTGCAGGAGTTTACCTAAAAACTTGAAGAGAAGAAAAGTAGAGAAGGAGGAAATGAAATAATAGAGTATATGTATGTATATATATAATTTTATTTAAAAGAGTTCCAACTCTGTCTGTTTTTTATGTTTTATTTATATTCTTGTAAAATTAATGTGGGATATAGAATATGGAATATATAATATAAAAATGGATGGTACAATGAAATAAAGTATTGAATGTCTTATTGAATATATGGAATATGTCTTATTGAATATATGAAATATTGAGTGTTCAATATAAAGGATTAAATATATAAAGGCGAATACGTATTTTCAATACCTTGTGGTATTTCATCATGGCCGGTATCTGACAGACTGTAACAGACTGTAACAGACTGTACCATCCATTTTTATATTATATATTATATATTCCATATTCTATATCCCACATTAATTTTACAAGAATATAAATAAAACATAAAAAACAGACAGAGTTGGAACTCTTTTAAATAAAATAATATATTCCTCTATACACGATCATACAAAACCCTTTTTTGTATTTATTTTTACTCACACATACACACACACACACACACACACACAGACATACACACACACACACACACACACACACACACACACACACCTATATATATATATATATATATATATATACATACACACACGAGTGAGTGGACAAACAAAAGAAAGTGTACTAAACACATTTATTCGGAGTTAATGTATTATTCAAATCATATGCACGTGTGTATGTGTGTGTGTGTGTGGGAGCTTGTGGGCATTTATACACTCTAGTTCACTTTATTATGTATAATTACTTTATATCGTTCACAGATCGCAATAAAGACCGCAAGCTTGATATCCCTGTTTCGCATGTAAAACTCGAGTTTGAGATGAAACTCGAATCTTTCTCCACGAAAAGTGTCCTGTTGTGTTTTAAGGCTGATTATCATGCTGATCATTATAATTTCAACAATCAAATTGGCTGCACAAAAAAACAATATTAGAACGGTCGACGTGGCGGACCAATTTCTATGTCAATAACGCAAATATCAATTCAATGACTACCTTGAAGATTTGAGAGCTTCATATTCAATTGCATAAACCCAACAAGAGAACTATTTTTAGATTGACAAAATAAAAATAAAAAAACATTAATCGGAAGACAAATATAGATATTGGGTTCGTTGATAAATATATTGAGCTTAGAGATATTTTTTTTGAGATTAATTGTAACAGACAACTGTAAAAAGCGAAATAAAGAAAATTGAAGAATGAAAAATTCTATTATTATTAAGATTTATTGATCCTCCAATCGGTCCCTCTACACATATAATGAACGTATACATACACACATACATGCATACGTGAGTGCGCGTGTGTGTCGGTATGCGCGTGTGTATATATATATATTTGTATGTATGTATGTATGTATGTATGTATATATATATATATATATATATATATATATATATATATATATATATATAACCAAAATAAGCAACAGGATATCAAGAGGTGATGCAGCACTACAGTTTGAAGCGGCTCAATTTAATTGAATAATGCAATCGTCACATCAGTTTAAATGCAGGGCTATCCTCAGTTGCATAAAAAAATAGAATTTTTTAATCAGTTGGACATAATATATTTTTACTCAAATGCTCTAATAGAGCAAGAATAGGGAAAGAGTTCATGTTGCCACTAATGTAGCTAAGAATATACTACACTTCTAAGAACTGTATATATATATATATATATATATATATATATATATATATATATATATATATATATATATATATATATATATATATATATATATACGTGTGTGTGTGTGTGTGTTTGTGTGTATATATAACAAAGAGCGTGAATGATCCGTGTAGTGTAGTGATTAGAGTTTTGCACTAACGGGATCAAGATTATGGTTTCGATTCGCAGATTGGTGCGTTCTATTCTTGTGCAAAACACTTAATTTCACGTTGCTCTGCTATCTCTTCGACATCCGACGTGCGACACATCGTGAACCTCTACAGACAACGTCGGTGTGATGTTAGCCATGAGCTAATGTTTTACAGGAACTTACGACCACTAGAAACAAATCATCTGTACAGGTTTTCAGCAAGACATTGCGGGACACCCCCGTATGTCTTTTACTACATTAAAGATCCAGTGAGCATTTCATTCGATCAGTGTGTACATCGTCTTTTACAGTATTGTTTGTTAAGTAAGTTTGAAGGTTTACAAAACCCGAAGTCAAATGGCAATTATTTATTTGTTGGTCGTACGAAAGATCGCATGAAAATTAATGGTATGGGGTAAAGTCATGGATACGCATTGGATTACCATAAACAATTAAATAATTCTATAAACCTACTATCATTTTGGTAACTTTAACAGTCTTTTCTCAGTCAAATATTGAGAGTAACTCAATCATATAAAGTTTTATTTGTGTTATCCAAGTGTATCATAAGAAGTAGAGACATATGTCTAACAACATGAAGCACAGAACAAATCGAATTATATAAAGAAATACACAACAGGCGCAAATGTACGTTAATAATATATTTGAGGATATAAGTGTTTCTTCATCGGCTTCTTCAAAGATTATTTCGTTGCTGATAATATTTTCTCACTTGGGTTTGGAGAAAGTGGAGTCAGAATCCAGGGTCTAAGTTGCCGTTAATGTTTTATTTAAACTTGCGAGACGTCACTTACAGACGTACAGCGAAGACATGAGCATGAATGCAGGTAATGTCAGAAAGGTGATGTTCTGAGCAGGAAGAAATGGGCATAAAGTAGAGTGAGCTGAATTCAACTTGGGCAGAGTATGAATTCTTTGGACTGCTCAAACATCCTTTAAGATGTCGTCGATGTTATAATGACGAAGATGTGGAGGGCGTGCTGCATATATACCTGTGCGATCAGCCGAAAAGCTTCTGAATAATCAAGTATGTGGATTTCTGAAAGAAGTACATCGACAAGCAAGTACACAATGTCGGAAATGATGTAATTGTTCAACGCTTGTTTATGTTCCCATAAATTACAGAAATAAAAGTTCGTGTAATGCTCGACGGATATGGTTGGACAGATGAGTTGCTGGAAGCAATTAAGGAGGAAAAGAGAGGTGGGTGAGGGCGAAGTGGGAGAAAAAGATGGATTATAAGTTTTGAGGTTTCTCTCGGTTAACAACTGTCTCTTTGGCTTTGAAATGTTGAAAATAAGTAGAATAAAACAATAATTGTCAAAGTGAGAGTTGTTTCAATTCTCGTCAAGGGAATACAGAGTAGACGTTTTCCATAGATCATAACATATCCGTGTAGAAAGGTAAATAATTGGGCAAACATACTGGTTCATAGTCGAAAGGGTTATGCGTTCATTGTAATATCAATATATACATTAGCTTTGTTTTCATTCAGATACATTAATGACCATATGTAGCTTGTTGTCACTAAGTTCAAATCATATTTACTTCTGATCCTCCATGAAATAACAAAGGTATTCAACGTTATTTTCAACGCTGCGGAACTTGCCAGTATCGGAAAATTGCAACGAATCCTTGACACTGTCTAATGAGATATTTTGAGAAGAAAGAGGGGGTTTATTGAAACAACCAAGATACAATGTTTTTTGGAAGAAGAATACGCTGTAATTAACGCGAAAACATATTCTAAAATGTTTCTCAGTGCGATTTTCCACGCATATACTAAACAAAACACTTGCGGATCCTACGGTGAAACTCAGACTTCTAACAGGATCGTTATACATATCTGTAAGAAATATAGAAGAAAATCTAATTTTAGAGATTACAGAAATGCAAAAAAAGACATTAATATATAAGCTCACTAGATGTATATTCGTAATACATACACACATCCACTCATGCGCAAACACCTACTCATCCGCACTCACTCACATGGATATATATATATATATACAAACATACACACGTACACAAAAACAACCACCTGTATACGTGTATACATAGATCTGTATCTAATACACACACGCGTATATGTATCAATGAGTGCATCTATGAACATAGAACTGTATGTATGTATGTATGTATGTATGCATGTATGCATGTATGTTTGTTTGTTTGTATGTATGTATGTATGTATGTATGTATATATTGTATTAGGAATGTTAAATGACACTCACGCATTATTTGATTTTTAATTTCATTACCATCTGTTAAAACGGTGATATGGATTAAATACTTGGATATTCGCAGTATAACAGAAACTGGAAAAGAGAAAAATATAATATTTGAAATTGTTTTATTTATTACGGCTTGTGAACAACAATGTAAACAGGAAGAGACGTAACTACTGGGACGTAAAAACATGTGTCTTTGCTTAGTTCAAAATTTCCGGCATCTTACTGAACGAATGGGAAGAGATGAAAGAGGTGAATGAAATTGATATGCATTCGGTGGTAAGCTGTGTGGGAGAGCTTAGGATTTCAAGAACTTCGGGTCCACTGTGGTCCATATTACTAGTATCTGTAAAGGATTTCAAATAACAGAAGATGGTCCTGTTATCACGTTATGTCCGAGTTGTTTAGTATCTGTGAAATTGTAAGATGCCATGAAAACAGAAATAGCACAGACACTAAAAAGTAAATAAATGATAAATACTAACAAATTAAAAACGTTTGGTGCTGTCATGGGTGTATGTTTAAGAAGTTCGCTTCCCAGCCATTTGGTTTCAGTTCAATCCCAGCACTGGCAAGTGTTTTCTGCTATAGACATGGGCTGACCAATGCTTCGTTAGTGAATTTCGTAGACGGAAGCTATGTAGAAGCACGTCGGTCTATCTATCTTATCTATGTATCTATTTATCTATTTATCTATCTGTCTGTCTGTCTATCTATCTCCATGCTGGACCGTTGAATGCTGCACGTTTTATCTATCTCCGTTTTTTTTCATTCTCTCCCCATTTTTTCCTCTTAATACTTTCTTTCAAAGAGCGTAGGCTCGAAATACAAAAGACTTTTCCATATGTCTAGAGGGTTAAACTAATATTCTTGCTTGTTGCTCCCACACCTGTCTTCGTCTTTTGCCTTCAGTAAATTTAAACTAGGTGTATATATCTGCCTGTTGAGCCAGAAACAAGCGCACGAGTCTGACTTGATATCTCCAGACATAAGCCCGTCGTTTACTTTAACGGCATGTCAATTTTGGTGAAATTCTTCATCCGTAAAACTAACTCTCTTTTCGAGTTGTGCTAGTCTCAGTAGTTATTTGGTAAGTACTAATCCTCCTTGAGAGGCGGGATGAACTCTGACAAATCAAGTATTTATATTGAATGGTAGTTGGTGTAAGTCTGTTTATATATGTAAGTAATCAATGCATATATATATATATATGGCGATGGCTTCTTGGAGCTAATTCACGGCAGCTTTCGTCCTAATTTTGGGACTGCCATGTTGGCTTGGCGATAACTATTAATTTCCAGTACCGCTGCCGTAGTCTCCTTTAGAGAGACTTAGAAATATTAATAACTCTATTTCTGAAAACCAGTGGATAGATTCCACTGAAATTAGATAAATAACCTTCGAGCAGATAGTCAGCAGCGCCGCCTGGCTAAGGCTTGGCTACTCTGCATTGACAAGGGGCAACACCCTGAAACTAGTGTAGTCTGCAGATGCCAAACCAGCAGGGGGACACTGCTGACCTCCCCTGTTCGAAGGTTATAAAGGACACAGGTTTCGTGTGTCACATAGCTAGCTAGAGGCGATGGCTTCTTGGAGCTAATTCACGGCAGCTTTCGTCCTAATTTTGGGACTGCCATGTTGGCTTGGCGATAACTATTAATTTCCAGTACCACTGCCGTAGTCTCCTTTAGAGAGACATAGAAATATTAATAACTCTATTTCTGAAAACCAGTGGATAGATTCCACTGAAATTAGATAAATAACCTTCGAGCAGATAGTCAGCAGCGCCGCCTGGCTAAGGCTTGGCTACTCTGCATTGACAAGGGGCAACACCCTGAAACTAGTCTAGTCTGCAGATGCCAAACCAACAGGGGGACACTGCTGACCTCCCCTGTTCGAAGGTTATAAAGGACACAGGTTTCGTGTGTCACATAGCTAGCTAGAGGCGATGGCTTCTTTGAGCTAATTCACGGCAGCTTTCGTCCTAATTTTGGGACTGCCATGTTGGCTTGGCGATAACTATTAATTTCCAGTACCACTGCCGTAGTCTCCTTTAGAGAGACATAGAAATATTAATAACTCTATTTCTGAAAACCAGTGGATAGATTCCACTGAAATTAGATAAATAACCTTCGAGCAGATAGTCAGCAGCGCCGCCTGGCTAAGGCTTGGCTACTCTGCATTGACAAGGGGCAACACCCTGAAACTAGTCTAGTCTGCAGATGCCAAACCAGCAGGGGGACACTGCTGACCTCCCCTGTTCGAAGGTTATAAAGGACACAGGTTTCGTGTGTCACATAGCTAGCTAGAGGCGATGGCTTCTTGGAGCTAATTCACGGCAGCTTTCGTCCTAATTTTGGGACTGCCATGTTGGCTTGGCGATAACTATTAATTTCCAGTACCGCTGCCGTAGTCTCCTTTAGAGAGACTTAGAAATATTAATAACTCTCTCTCTCTCTCTCTCTATATATATATATATATATATATATATATACATACATATATCAAAGAAAGAGACGGATAGCCAAAAGAGTTTGAGTATCCCGACAACCATGCAAACACATCAGCGTCAAAACAGCTGCGCCCGGTAGACTCATTCCTTGTTTCTATTCAGACATTTTTATTGCAATTTTCATTGTATTTGTTTGTCTTCCTTTTGAGACGGCAGTCTGTGATTCGTTTGAGTTTTGATTGGCAATTCTTGTAGGTCGAAGATTCACAAGATGTTTGATTTAATTCTTGCTTTCACTGAGATTTTGATGTTCGAAAAAGAGGTGTTAATGTCAATGTAATACTTACATGTCTGAAGGCGAGGTAAAGTTGCATTACATGTTAGCACAACATTTTTCCATATGCACTCGAGGTTCCTATTTTGCAATCCACTATTTTTTGTACCGTCAGTGATCGATTGTTCGTTTTGCGAACCGATATCTGTTATCTTCTTGTTGAGCATTTCATACACTCGCCGTTTGTACATCATTTCCTGCCAAAGAGCTATTCCATGGGAAGTCTTGCCTGTAAACAAAACGAATGGAAATAAATGCATAAATATGTCACTGTATTACGTGATAGCATCATGTGTAAGGAGATGCACACGTATATAAACACATGCTAACTCGCACCTACTCACGCAGCGGACACGCAAAAATGAATCTTTTATCTCTAATCTTCACTAGTTTTCATTCATTGAACTGCAGCGATGCTCCCAAGCGATGCCCCCCAAGCCACCATGAAAAGTTTAGTGAGTGAAATCCACCCCAGTGCTTACTATTAATCGTGAAACTTCTCTACCGGTGTCTTATGCGGAATTGTTATGCTATTGGGACATAAACAAGTGAACACTAGTTATCAAGATTTGGTCGGTTAATAACACAACTAAGAGCACAAACCCAAAGATACACACAGACACAGACAGACAGACAGACAGACAGACAGACAGACAGACAGACAGACAGACACACCAATGTATATATATATATATATATATATTTTTAACCAAAAAATTTGGTAAAAAATATAGTATCTGTTAACAATCTTAGCAGAAAACTCACAGTTGAGTCTTTGAATATATATCAACTTTAAATAGAGCTCAAAATTAATCCGTTGAAAATACTTTATTGCAACAACAATAACAATAATAACAATAATAACAAATAAATAGACCTATGTACATTTCGATAGAACATCCAGAATGATTAATACATATCATAAAATATTATAAAATATTATAATAGGAAATGGAGTATCCTATATTTTATGATATTTTATAATATTTTATGATATGTATTAATCATTCTGGATGTTCTATCGAAATGTACATAGGTCCATTTATTTGTTATTATTATTGTTATTATTGTTACTGTTGTTGCAATAAAGTATTTTCAACGGATTAATTTTGAGCTCTATTTAAAGTTGATTATATATATATATATATATATATATATATATATATATATGTATGTATGTATGTACGTATGTATACATGCATGTATGCATGTATATATGTATGTAAATGTGTGTTTGTGTTTGTGTAAGTTTAAAACAATACATGCACAAGCAAACAGAAAACCGACACAGAAAGTCACCAATTCCTCATTAGTTTTCTGCCAAAGGGTCAATCGCAATTTCGCGCCTTACGGTAATATTGATTCAATTCTGATGGTACCAACAAGAAGCTGGCGCGAAATGGGACCAAACATAACAGCTCAGGAACGAATAAACAAGAAATGAATAAATGTGCAATACAGAAGTGGACATACAAATATAAATAAGTAGGATTCAAGACGAGACTGTGAGTAGACGGACGGGGGACAAAGAGGAAATAAATGAACAGAACACGGTCTTAGGGATTGACAGAGACGAATGTATCGATAAGGCTAAGAGGAACGTTTTGGAGGATTGGACAAGAGACAGCG
>NC_142940.1:8380818-8383318 GCF_046866305.1 Octopus bimaculoides | reverse complement strand
TTTTATTTGTGTTCTTCATTATTGCTTCTCTTCGGATCATCTCAGTGCCAACTCCATTTTATCTGTTAAGATTTTCTTCGCTCTTTATTACATCTTTATTACATCTAGACAAACTTTACAGCCGAATGGTTAAAAAGTTCATTTACCATCTACAAGTTCTCATTTTCGACCCTACAATATGGCAACTTTGGGAGGATCCACATACTTGATAATTCAGAAGCTTTTCGGCTGATCGCACAGGTATCCATGCAGCGCGTTCTGCACATCCTCGTCATTATCACATCGACGACGTCTTAAAGGATGTTTGAGCAGTCCAAAGAATTGATAAACGGAAGGAACGAGATCTGCATGTTATGCAGAGTATTCCAAAAGCTGGAGACCCAATTCTTCAGTGATTTCAAGGGCTTGGGCAGGCGAATGTGAGTGTGCATTGTCGTGAAACAATACCACTTGCTTTCACAACAGACCATGTCGTTTGGTTTCGAATTTCTGCTAGTAGTTCATTATGTTTCTTCTTTGTACATGAGGTGTACTCAACCGGATTTCCCATGGTTGATCCAGGTATTAGGCCTAGCTATAATCAGCCATCTCTCTTATGTTCTTTTGTGGTAACATAATTAGGACTTAACACCAATCAATAACCCTTTAATTCAAAGACAGAAAATGAATCATCCCCACCATACTCCAACATATTCTTGCTCTCTTCAACCTGAAGTTTCATCGACATGAAGTATTGCTCCTACACCTGGGACAGTGTTATGCCACGCCCAGGCGTTCGCTTGATTAGCACCTAATCACTAACCACTCTCCAGCCTCTGCCCACCGCTGCTACTTGATCTCGCGTCACGTTCGCTCAGATACTCTCGACTCACACACTTCTCATTCGTTCATATCCTGACCATGTTGAATTCAGCTCACTTTACTCTATACCCATTCCTTCCTCTTCAAAATGACATGAAGTATCGCTCCTACAAGTATTTCTACTTGATCTTGCGTCAAGCTCACTCAGATACTCTGGACTCATTCATTTCTTATCCGCTCATACTCCGCCAATGTTGATTCCAGCTCATGTCTTCGCTGTAAGTCTGTAAGTGATGTCTCGCAAATGTTAATAAAATATTAACGCATCTTGAACACTGGATTCTGCCACCGCTTTCACCAGATCCTACAAGTGAGAAGATATTACCAGCAACGATATAATCTTTGGAAAATCCGGTGAAGAAACTCTTATTTACTAAAGAAATATATTATTAATGTACGTTTGCTCTTGTTGTGTATTTCTTTATATAATTCATTCTGAGCTTCATGTTGTTAGGCACATGTCCCTACTTCTTATGATACATTCGGATAACAAATAAAGCTCTGTATTATTGAATTACTTTCAATATTTGATTGACAAAAGGCTGTTAAGATTACCATCACCTTCAAAGCACAAACCTTCCAATTTACCAAACCGACATAGGCACAGGAGTGGCTGTGTGGTAAGTAGCTTGCTTACCAACCACATGGTTCCGGATTCAGTCCCACTGCGTAGCACTTTGGGCAAGTGTCTTCTACTATAGCCTCGGGCCGACCAAAGCCTTGTGAGTGGATTTGGTAGATGGAAACTGAAAGAAGCCCATCGTATATATGTATATATATGTATATGTGTGTGTGTTTGTGTGTCTGTGTTTGTCCCCCTAGCATTGCTTGACAACCAATGCTGGTGTGTTTCTGTCCCCGTAACTTAGCGGTTCGGCAAAATAGACCGATAGAATAAGTACTAGGCTTACAAAGAATAAGTCCCGGGGTCGATTTGCTCGACTAAAGGCGGTGCTCCAGCATGGCCATAGTCAAATGACTGAAACAAATAAAAGAGTAAAAGATTAATACTGTAATAGGCCATGTTCACACCGAGCCAATGAAATGCTCACTGAATATGTAATTTTGTTTCCTCACGTGGAACCTGTGTGTATTTTTTTTTATTATGGTCTTTAACATAGTAAAAGACATACGGGGGTGTCCCGCAATGTCTTGCTGAACAACCTGTACAGATGATTTGTTTCTAGTGGTCGTAAGTTCCTGTGACACATTAGCTCATGGCTAATATCACACCGACGTTGTCTGTAGAGGTTCACGTTGTGTCGCACGTCGGATGTCGAAGTGACAGCAGAGCAACGTGAAATGTAATGATCTGTACAAGAATACAACGCACCAATCTGTCTGCGAATCGAAATCACAATCTCGAATCTTTCGGAGCTCATAACGTTTGGAGTTCAAATCCCACTGATGTCAAATTTGTTTTCTTTTCTCTTCGTGATCGATAAAAATGTCTCAGTTAACTGCTGGGGTTGATGTCATTAACTGGCACCCCCACCTTCAAAATTACTGTCTTTAAATCCTGCAGCGGACCGGGTGTTCGTTTATAGGGAATATTGTGATCTTGGTCACTTACACATACCATGAAAAGCGGATGACTGGCAAGTTGAGTTCTGGCGATGAAAAGTGGATTCTGTACAAT
>NC_142940.1:8363318-8375818 GCF_046866305.1 Octopus bimaculoides | reverse complement strand
CACACACACGTGTGTGTGTGTATGTGTATGTGTGTGTGTACCAAGTGCATCAAATTCCAACCGAAAGGTATTTTGTCAATTCCTGTCTATGTTTGAAGATATTTACTCCAACTATCAAATGGAACCACGTTGTTATAAGCGGAACTGCGTGATATCTCGCCAATAACTATGTCGCATAAGGTGTTGAGTTGAATTGTTGCTGTTTGGTGAATTATGTTTTTTTGTTTTTTCCAATATCAGTATTGTGGAATATTATTGCAAATGAAGTGCTTTGGCAATACCAAGCTCAAACATGTATAATCTTTTATTTCAGAAAACAACAATTATATCATTTAAACGAATGATACTTACTGTTTAAATAACCTACAGCTACATGTCTGGCACCTGATTTAATTAGATAATGTAGGTGAGGATAATTGGCAATCATTGCCACACATACTGAAAAATATGAATAAGAAAAAGGATAGGCTTAGTATGAAAAACAAAGAGCAATATGTAGTACATAAACAGTTGGGTTCTAATAAAACCACAAGGGCTGCAGCTTCGGTGGATAGCGGGTTTGTCATCACCATTAGTCCTTGTACTTTTGTTAATACGGAAGGGATGAATGACAGAGTATAATAGCGGTGGGATATGGATTGAGAACGTAAAAAAAAGATGTAACAAATGCCACAAGCAATTTCTTTCGATGCTCCAACGATTCCACCCTTCCAAACCCTATTACAAGGAATCATTCTCATTTCGTTGTCTTAGCAAGATATAAAAGTGGTGGAAAATCAGGAGAAGCAGTAGAGCGCCGGGAAAAATGCCCTGCAATATTTCTTCTGGGTCTAAGCGACATGCTGGCAGAATCGATAGCACACCAGCAAAATGCTAAGCGGCATTTCGCCTGTCTTTACTTTGAGTTCAAATTCCGTAGAAGTCGACTTTGCCTTTCATCCTTTCAAGATCGATAAAAAATATGTACCAGTGATTAGTGGGATCGGTGTAATCGACCTCTCCACTTTCCCGGAATTGCTGGTCTTGTTTCAGCATATGTGATCACGCCAGAGATCTTACAAACCAAATACGAAAATGCTTGTATATTATTTGCAGAAATCACGACAAATCCCGCATTTTTATATCAAGACACATATCAATTCGGCATTTAATTTCCTTCGCAGTTGCTCCATTCTGAAGCCATACACTTTATCTTGTGTCATTCATAGAAGCATTTCAAGAACTCCTTCCTTGGGATCGAGAGCAGCTGCCTCGTCGCATTCTCTTGGATTTCTTTTTCCACTTCAAAGACTGAGCTTTAGTAGACCCACAATTCATCACCTGCTATGATCCGTTTTGTAAAGTTTTTCGTCTTCCTAAACATAGTCAAGATGACCCTGCACAGATACAACCCAATCTTCTTTTCGAGTCGATCACACGCTACAGACTTTATTTCCAAGAACTGCTATCAAAAACGTGAGTGAGAACATGTTAACTTAATGTGTATGCGCGACCTAGTTCAAGATGATTCTGTGCCAAGCGGGTTCCAACAGCATAGTTTAGCTCCGTTACTATTACAACAATCCAACAATCCTTATATGTTAACGACGACGATTATGCTTTGTAAATAAATAAAAAAATAATCTACTGACACAAAAGACAAATAAGAATCTACCTACCTCGTGTCGAAGTGAAATGGAATGCAAAGCAACACGCGCCTATACGATTATGCCAAGCACATCTCATTATCGGCCTAAAAAACAGATTCGTATTCGTATTTTCCACAGCAAAATCGACATTCGAATTTTGTGTTGGCTTTTCATCAGCCTTGAGTTCTTCAATAGCATTCTCTAGATCATTAATCACTTCATCAATTTTGTCTGAAAATATTGTAAAATGCATTCAATTGGTTTAATATTTAATGTAAGATACAATGCAAAAATTTGCCGCTATATTCTTCGTTTTCTACATATTTAAAAAAAAAATTTGACACGAATAGGTTTTCTTTCAATTTGCAACCTGTTTTATAGGCTTACCTATTACAAGGGTTACGCTCCAACAATTTTGAATCCGTATTTATGTGTTTGTGTCTGTGTGTGTATGTGTGCGTGCGTGCATGGGTGCGTGTGTGTATTACGTATGTGTCAAGTACCCATGGTGCAGAGTTTAAGGTGTTGTACTCACGATCGCCCGATCGTGGTTTCAATGCCTGCAACGGGTGGCGCTTTGTGTTCTTGAGCAATATACTTCATCTCACATCGCTCTGCGCGTATATGTCTATATGTCTATATATATATATACGTATATACACACACACACACACACACACACACACACACACACACACACACATACACACACACACACATATATATATATATATATATACGCACACACACATATATGTATTTGTGTATGCCCGTGTTTGTATGTATGTACAGGTTCAGTCCCACTGTGCGGCATCTTGGGCAAGTGTCTTCTACTATAGATCTCCTACTATAGACTATGGTCACCAAAACTTTGTGAATGCATTTGGTAGACGGATACTGACAGAAACCCGTCATATATGCACACACACACACACACACACACACACACACACATATATATATGTATGTATGTATGTATGTATGTATGTGTGTACTTGTGCGTCAGTATTTGTCACCCCACCATCGCTTGACAACCGATGTTGGTGTCCTTACGTCTCCGTAACTCAGGGTTTCGGCAAAAGAATTCGATAAAATAAGTATTAGGCTTACAAAGAATAAGCCCTGGGGTCGATTTGTTCGATTAAAGGCGGTGGTCCAACACGACCACAGTCAATTGACTGTAACAAGTAAAAAAATATGTATATATAAATATATATATATATATATATATATATATATATATATATATATATATATATATCTATGCGTGTCTGTGTGTGCGCGTGCGCCTTTGTGTCCGTGTTCGTCCTTTACCACTGATGCGTTCACGTAGCAAAAATCACCAGTAGGATACGTCGGTGGGTTTAAAAACAGACATAAATAGTGGGGACGATTCGTTCGATTAAAATTCTACAAGGTATTGCCCCCAAAATGGGCACATCCTAATGATATGAGCAAGTAAAGTATGAAAGATAAAAAATACATATATATGCGAGTTTATGCGTGTATGTATGCATATATACATATATATGGATCTACACCTCTGTCAGACTCTATCGCGCTCTCTCTCTCTCACTCTCTTTCTCTCTCTCTATCTCTCTCTATATATAAATACATATTTACATGCACACACACCCACACATATATATATGTATGTATTCACACACACAAACACACACACACACATATTAAGATAAGGATCTAGTTCAAAACGGAGGCACCAGTATTTTCTTAACGAAACACTAACGAAACACTTTGAAACTTGGGACACTGGTAGAATGTGTCATATAAAACATCTTTTACTCTTAGTCTTCTTAACAAAAAAACGTACATCGCAAGTTATTCCATGTTAAAGTTGTCGTATTTCTGTAATTTCAACCAATCACTGACGTCTATTCAGCTGAATAGAGTTACTGCTGGCTAGTCATAAAAATGTTATTCCCTGTGACATATTTCATCCGGTTTAATCGTTATTTATACGCATATATTGTTTATATAATAAATTACGCTGTGCGTATCTATGTGTGTAACAATTTTAGAGTTCGGATTCTAGAGTTAGGGTTAGTTTTAGGGTTAGGGTTAGGGTTAACAGTCTAGTTAGGGTTAGGGTTAGGGTTAGGGTTAGGGTTAGGGTTAGGGTTAGGGTTAGGGTTAACAGTCTAGTTAGGGTTACGGTTAGGGTTAGGGGATTAATACGATATACACCGTTACAGCGCTAACTGTTTTCAACTGAATAGACGTCAGTGATTAGTACAAATTATCGAAATAAGACAATCTTTTACATGAAATAAATTCGAATACAAATTTTTTTTTCTGCTCTATAAAACAAAATAGATAAGTATACGAAGTTTGAAAGTCTTTCGGTACCAAAAACACTACATAAAACATAAATGAAAACCGGTGCCCCCATTTTGAACAAGATCCTAAGATAAAACTTACTTGGGAAAGGATGCGTGGCGTTCGATCATATAATAATATAAATAATATATTAATATATGCATATATCCATACATATATGTACATACCTACATCTATATGTATACATACATGCATATATGGGTACAGGACATTAAAAAAAAAAACGTTAAACACAATGAAAAACGAAAACATAAAGAAGAAAACCGAAAATGAACTTTTTTCGAACAACGAAAAGAAAAGAAAAAAAACAAACAAACAGACAAACGAGACATGCAACATAAAGAGTATAACCCTTCGTCAGTTGTCCCTGTTCCATCTACTCCGCGTTTCGATATATATATATATATATATATATATATATATATATATATATATATATATATATATATATATATAGAGAGAGAGAGAGAGAGAGAGAGAGAGAGAGAAAGGGAGAGATAGATATGGCCGGCCTAACGGTTTACCATGAGTTTCCTCCTCCATTTTCTAGAGGCCACTTGCTAGAGAAGCCATAGGCCAATTAGAGTCTGAAGAAAAGAAAGATATAAAGCTGAGCGCGTTATGGACGTGAAACCTAGGTAATTCCAAAGGCTGGTCGGTCATATCTGTCTTTACATACTCTGCTTCTCTATAACTTAAAGTTATGCGTATACGTATATATATATATATATATATATATATATATATATATATATATATATATATATATATATATATATATATATTACGGAGATGTACATGCATAGCAAGTGACCTGATCTGAGATCGTTTGCTGGAACGAAAACAATTGCAGCGTGGAAGGTGTTTATAAGCCAATTAAAATAACACACAAAATCCGTTAGATTCACTTCAACATTTAAATTTAATTTGTCAAAATATTTTCGTCGCCTTGAGACCTGTTCACAGAATTTTGTCAGTGAACAGGTCGCGGTCTCAAAGCGACGAAAATTTTTTGACAAATTAAATTTAAATGTTGAAGTGAATCTAAAGGATTTTGTGTGTTATTTTAAATGGCTTATAAACACCTTCCACGCTGCAATTGTTTATATATATACATGACCGAACGCAGCGTCACCAATTTGTAAGTAGTTATCGTAACTTCATATTCTCCGACGCTACTCTATCTCTTTCGCTTTCTCTATCATTCCCCCCCTCTCGTTCTTCTTCTTTACTACTACGTATCTCGCTTTACCCCTCTCGTTCTTCCTCTGTTACTACTACGTATCTCTTTTTTCCCCCTCGTACTTCCTCTCTTTCTCTTTTCCTCTCGTTGCTCACCTATTCTTCTACTTCCTCCCTTTGTTTCTCCCTCTACCACTCTCTCTCTTCCCCTAACACCGGCATGGTCACATGCTTCCGGTAAATAATCCTTTTCTTCCTTGGCTATCGCCGAGCAAACACGCGAACTTACTTCGTCCCTACTTTCAAGTTCGTGCCTCACAGCGTTCATACACACATAATTTTTCCCGTCTGGCCGTAAAGCCTTTTCTGTTTGTTTTCCTGTCTTGTTTTTTGTCCGCCACTACATTCCTCCATGGCAAGGTTTAATTTGTGTATACAAATTTAATTTGCGGTCCATGGGAAGAGCCGTTTTAACGATGCGTCAGAAGAATGTTCTCTATGTGGCTTGTGTGTTTTCTCGTCTACGTTTTGTTTGCAATGTCCTATACCCAGATATGCACCTATACATACAGGTGGATGTCGGTATGCACATACCTGTACGTATATATGCGTATACTCATTTACTGTTTGTTTATATATATATATATATATATATATATATATATATATATATATATATATGGGAGAATATACAAAAAATAACAACAGACGAGGACAGGTGGTGTAAATAACAAAAGTATATATTAGTATGACGCTCGGGAATACGGAAAGTCTTTGACGTTTCGAGCTACGCTCTTCAACAGAAAGAATACGGAGACAAGGAGAAAAACACGGAGAAAAAAAATTGAATAGTGTTCAGTCAACGGTCAATCATAATAATGGCCGATCATAACAATGACTGACCGGAAGTTAGAAATTCTTATTTCAGGAGAGCTAAGAAAGGGGGAGATAACAAACGGTGATCGGGAACGAGGGGCTGTGTGTGGGAGGTAGACTGCTGGTGATCTTGACGTATGTAGTGTGAAAATGGGGGAAGGGAGAAAGGAAGAAAGTAGTTGGTCAGTTGTAGTGTGTGCGTGGTGTGATGCGAGGGTATTGGTGTGGTGTGCGTGGTGTGATGCAAGGGTATTGGTGTGGTGTGATGTGAGGGTGTTGGGAGGTGGGGAAGGCATGGGTGGAGTGTGGGGTAGAGGTAGGGGTATGTGGGTAGGGTGGGGTATGTGGGTAGGGGTGGGTGGTGGGTGTAAGGAATTGGATGGGGTGGAGTGGGAAGGTAGAGTAGGAGTGTGTTGGGGTGTGGTGGGATGAGCTTATGAGGGGGTGTTGACGAGGAGGGAGAAGGGGAAGGTGGATGTAAGAGAGGGGGAAGATGGGTATGGGAGGGGAGAGGAAGAGAGGAGAGAGGGTGGGTATAAGAGAGGGAAGGGGGATTGAGAGAGGGGGAAGGTGGGTATGGGGGGAGAAAGAGGGGAAGGTGGGTATGGGGGGAGAAAGAGAGGAAGAGAAAGAGAGGAAGAGAAAGAGAGTGAGAGAGAGGGAAGAGGGGTATGGGGGGAAGAAGAAAGGAAGAGAAAGAGAGTGAGAGAGAGGGGAAGAGAGTGAGAGAGTAAGGGTGAGAGAGTAAGAGAGTAAGAGTGTAGAGAGTAGGAGAGTAAGAGTGTAGAGAGTAAGAGTGAGAGAGGGGGGAGTACGGGAGAGGGGGGGGGAGGGGGAGTACGAGAGAAGAGAGTGAGAGAGAGTAAGAGAGAGGAGAGAAAGAGTAGGGGTGAAGAGAAGTGGGAGTGGAGAGAAGTATGAAGAGAGGTACAAAGAAGTAGGAGTCGGAGCAGGAGGTGGGGGAGGGGAGAGATGGGTGGTAGGAGGGAGGGTGGGGGAGAGAGACAGGAGGAGGGGGTTAGATGAAGAGTGGAGGGGAGTTGAGCCCATGTGGCGCAAAGGAGCGAAGATAGAAGATTAATCCCTGTTCACGGCGCAAACGGGAGTCCGGATGGCCCCTGTGCATGGACAATCCAAACACAGACAGGTGTTGCCGCAAGGAGTGGCCGGCAGAACGGAAGTGGCGTGACACCGGGGTGTCATTGCCGACGTTGATATCTCGGAGGTGTTCCGCGAATCGGTCGGCCAGGCGCCGCCCCGTTTGTCCGATGTACAGGGATTGACAGAGAGAGCAGGAGAGGCAATATATGATGTTGGTAGACGTGCAGGTGAAGGAGTCGGTGATGCGATAGGGTCGGTGATGGGTGCTGGTGAGGAGGGTGGTGTTGGAGAGGTAAGGGCAAGTGCGGCAGCGTGGACGGGAGCAGGGGAAAGAGCCAGGTTGGGAGGTTGGGTTGGGGAAGAAGCTGTGGACCAAGAGGTCCCGTAGGTTGTGGGCTCGTTTGAAGGAGGGGAGGGGTCGATTAGGGAAGATGTGGGAGGTGGAGGGGTCGGACTGGAGGCGCCGAAAAGCTCGGAGAATGGAGCGTTGGAGGGGTAGGGTGGTGGGATGGTAGGTGAGGGGAAAAGGGAGGCGGGAAACGGCAGGGCGGGTTCGGGGGGAGAGAGCAGATGCACGGTCCACAGAACGTGCTCTGGCAAGGGCGGTGTGGATGGTGGTGGGTGGATATCCACGCAGGCTAAAGTGGTGAGCCATGAGTTGAGACTGAGTCTCAAAGTCATGGCTGTCGCTACAAAGTCTGCGTAGACGGAGGAATTGGGAATAGGGGATGGAAAGTTTTGTGTGTCTAGGGTGGGAGGAGGAGAAGTTGAGATAGGAGTGTGAGTCTGTGTGTTTGTAGTGGATGGAGGTGCTAAGGGCGGAGTGGAGGATGCTGACCGAAATGTCGAGAAAGGGGACAGAGGTGTCAGAGACAGTACAGGAGAAGTGGAGGGCAGGATGGAAAGATTGAACGAAAGAGAGGAACGAGTCAAGATGTTCGCGGGAGAGAGAGGTGGCACCGATACAGTCGTCGATATACCGACCGTATAGTTCGGGAGTGGGACCAGTGAAACTGGAGAATATTTGGGCCTCAACATAACCAACGAAGAGGTTCGCGTAGTTGGGGCCCATTCTCGTCCCCATGGCCACTCCCGAGACTTGCTGGTAGATATCTCCCGCGAACGAGAAGCAATATATATATATATATATATATGTATATATATATATATATATATATATATAGAAATATATATATATGTATATATAAATATATAAAATCAAATTACGATGAACGTAAACTTTGCTTTAGAAGCGTTGAGATGTCTTAGAAAGTTAAAGAAGTGATTTTTAATTCTCAAACGCAGGATAATGCTAATAATATAGCCTGAACAGGATAAGCTACCCCTAATTTGCAGGAAAAAGTGTTGGCGGCTGGCTATGTATATATTTGTATATATATATTTGTGTGTGTATATATATATATATATATATATATATATATATATATTATAATACAGGGTATCTAAGAGATACCGCCACGCTGAAAAATAGCAGTCAAATTCTGACTCTAAAACCACAGTAAATGTCCACATAGTACAAGGAGCGAAGACCAAGACAAAATAAACCAGTAAAAATAAGAAGATAATTCCAGATCCTGGATTTCTGGCTTTGCATAAATAATGCTTTGCCTTCATCGGTGGAATATACTTAAGTACATGAATACAAATACATGTATATAAACAGTATACTTACATATACGGACGTATACACACATATATATGCACGTATGTACACGACTAGTTTAAATAGCCCGCATAAAAACTCCATGACCGAGCATTGTGTGTGTTTATTGAGCGAAAACACTTAAAGCTCCACAAGGCTCCGGTAGGGAGTGGTGGTGACCCCTGTTGTACTCTTTGGCCACAACTTTCTCTCACTCTTTCTTCCTGTTTCTTGAGGGAAGCTGCGACGGACTGGCGTCCCGTCCAGCTGGGGTGAGGGGGTGGGTGGGGAGAAAACATACGCCATAGAAACCGGGAACCGGGCCCATGAGCCTGGTTAGGCTTTAAAAGGGCGCATAAATAAATAAATTTCAATTATTAGACTACTGCCATGCTGGGAGACCGCTTTGAAGAACTTTTAGTCGAATGAATTGATCCCATTCCTAACGACTTATATTTTTTTCCTTTAAGTCCGATTCTTCTAAGTCCTACACAAAGGCGCGCGCTCACACACACACACACACACACACATGCACACACACACACACACACACACACACGCACACACACAAATAAAATAATGTTAAAATAATATAAAGTTAATGATGGCGGAACTCGAAGCAATCCAGCAAGGCTACAAAGAGAAATTCGTCTCAATGCAACGTGTAAACTATTGTAAAAGGCTGAAAAAGTTAGCGCTCTACTTAGAAGGAAGCAGGGATCGATACGCAGTGATATCCATCTGGAAGATATTGGAAGACTTCTTCCACTGAAAGTTACACAAACGTCAGAATAGGGCGCCGCTTCATAGTGCCAAGGATCCCAACGTCGCCATCAAAATACAGGACCGGATACTGCAACAGCTTGGGCTTCAAGGGTCCACAGCTCTTAAATTCACTTCCGAAATGTCCCCGGGACCAGCCTGGAGTGCAGGTAGGTGTCTTCAGAACAAAACTGAATCTTCTCACGTCAGGAAACAGTATCAAACAACCTTATTCACCAAATGCCACATATCAGAGGAGGTTTAACATAGTAAAGGTGCCCCAGCATGACCGCAGCTTTCGGGCTGAAACTAGTTACAATTGTATATGTGTATGTATATATGTGTGTGTGTGTATGTTAGTGCGTGTACGCGCGCGTCTGTGTGGCTGCAACTGTTCTTTGCTAGAGACAGTTCGCCAAAGGAAACGGAATTCGTATCACTGATATGATGGCAGCATCTTTAACATTGGCCACCTGAATTCCACATCGAAATCCCTCGCAACCACCGAGTACGAGATTCAGTAGGCTGACGATTGAGATCCATTATCTCATATCCCTTCTTCTGCTTCTCTTCAACACACGACCAACTCAGTGAACAATGCCTATTCTTGGTTCGGTCTTTAAGCGAATCATCGAAAAACTGAAGTTCGCCAATCAGCCTTCTCGTACTCACTTCCATCATAACCTGTCCTTGTTGATGATTCCCCTCTACTACAGTCTGAGTCATTCTGTAACCTTGGAAGGACGATCCCTAACAATGGACTTCTTGGCGAGGAGATGCTCTGTCCCATCAACTACATCTCTGCTTCTTTCGGGATACTCAGCGAATGAGTCTTTCAGAACAAGAACTTTAGAGGAAGCGCAAAAATTTATGTTTATCAAACTGTCTGTGTATTCACCTTCTCGTAAGAGTCTGAATGCGCGACATTTTATCGACATTTTATCTCAAACAACTCAAAGCGTCCCATGTCAGATCGCTCCAAAGTATCCTCTGTCACACATGCAGATCCCGGTTTCAACTGGATTTGGGATCAACAGTGTTGAACCCTGCACCTTTGGCCATCCTCTCCGTTGGGCTGGTGATGTGATTCGGAGATGGACACTGGAAGTTGGCCTCATGTATGTCCAAAACTTCGTTTACATTATCATCTCATGTATGTATGTATGTATGTATGTATGTATGTATGTATGTATGTATACGTTCATGAATTTGTGTTGCACGACTCGTGATGTAAAATCGTGTGTTGAGAAAGATATTGCTGTATTTAGGGACAGTCATTTTCTTTTTGCCAAATAAACACACGCACTGTATATTTGTTCTTCACCCGTTTATTATTGTTACACGAAAGAGCACGCACGAAAACGAAAAGTGTCGTTGAACAGTTCACAAATGTGTGACGAAATATTTCCGGACGATGGATATGAGTTACAATAAGAACAATAATAAACGCGTGAAGAACAAATATACAGTGCATGTCTTTATTTCTGAAAAAAAAACACCAATAATATATATATATATATATATATATATATATATATATATATATATATATATATATATATATATATATATATATATATATATATATATATATATATATATATATATATATATATATATATATATATATATATATATATATATATATATATATATATATATATATATATATATATATATATATATATATATATATATATATATATATATATATATATATATATAGGGAGAATTCACAAAAAAAAGACGAAGACAGGTGGTGTAGACAACAAACAAATGTATTAGTTTTACGCTCGGGAAGTGAAAGAGTCTTTAGCGTTTCGAGCCTACGCTTTTCCACAGAAAGGAACACAGAAAGAAGCAAGGAGAGAAGATAATATATATATGAGTGTATGTGTATGTTGGCACTGGAATGGCTGTGTGGTAAGAAGCTGGCTTCCCAACAACATGGTTCTGGGTTCAGTCTCACTGCGTGACATCTTAGTCAAGTGTCTTCTACTATAGCCTCGGGTACATCGTTTGTATGTTGATTCTTGTTTATTTTTATGTGTCTCGACCATACGTGTACTGATGAACAAAAGATGCAGCTTACTTCACAGTTTTGCTGTATTGATTGAGAAACCAGTGGTTTGTCGTTAAGTTAAATGTTTTTAGGAGATTAATTTTGAAAGCTGCATTTCCGCGCTTTCGGTAAATATGTTGCTTATTTTTTGGTAGTTTTTGACTTATTTAGTCCCTCTAAGCGTGAGGCATTACTATATAGTTAATGCCCTTATATAAATTATATTTATGTGGAAAAAACGATGAGTTTTTTTCCTTATGAAGTTTTTTCACGCTGACTACTTGATAAATTCTTATAAAGATTTTATCCTATATTATATTATATATATATATATATATATATAGTTGATTCAAACATGAACAAGCAAGAAAATACGCGAAAAAACAACGCGAGGATGTGGAATAAGTACAGTGTTATTGGACGCTCAGGAAAGGAAAGAAAAGAAAGAGGCTTTAACGTTTCGAGCGGAGCTCTTCGTCAGAAATATAGGAAAAGTCCAAAGACTGGAAGACAGAGAAAGAACATCGCTAACGATGCACACGCGGTCACATGATCTATACTGTACTGAACTAAAAGAGTGCTTACCTTCATTTACCATCGGCTCCATTTTCAACACACCACATGTCCCCAGACCGAACATCAGGGCTAAGTAAAAGACTGCATTCATCTTCATCATGGCGTTGGTCTTAATTTTTGTCTCTGCTCAAAATTCGACACGAGATCGTTCGCTAATGAGAAAGAAATTACGGCGAATTGACAACATCAGGATGGAATCTTCTGTATTTATAAGATTTACCATGATCAAGATATAAGTTGTTGTTTCAGATATGGGCCAATTAAAAGAAAGCAATGAAAACAGGAAACTCTT